>NW_028270154.1:78967575-79112575 GCF_037043375.1 Chiloscyllium plagiosum | reverse complement strand
GTGTGTGTGTGAGAGAGGGAGAGGGAGAGGGAGAGGGTGTGTGTGTGTGTGTGAGAGAGAGAGAGAGAGAGTGTGTCTGAAGGTGTGTGTGAGAGAGAGAGAGAGAGAGTGTGTGTCTGAAGGTGTGTGTGCGAGAGAGAGAGAGAGTGTCTGAAGGTGTGTGTGTGTGTGTGTGTGTGTGAGAGAGAGTGTGTCTGAAGGTGTGTGTGTGTGAGAGAGAGTGTGTCTGAAGGGGTGTGTGTGTGTGTGTGTGAGTGAGAGAGAGAGAGAGAGAGAGTGTGTCTGAAGGTGTGTGTGTGTGTGTGTGTGAGAGAGAGAGAGTGTCTGAAGGTGTGTGTGTGTGTGAGAGAGTGTGTCGGAAGGTGTGTGTGTGAGAGAGTGTGAGAGAGAGAGAGAGAAAGTGTGTGTGTGTGAGTGAGAGAGAGAGAGAGAATGTGTCTGAAGTGTGTGTGTGTGAGTGAGAGAGAGAATGTATCTGAAGGTGTGTGTGAGTATGTGTCTGAAGGGGTGTGAGTGTGTGTCTGAAGGGGTGTGTGTGAGAGAGAGTATGAGTATGTGTCTGAAGGGGGGTGTGTGTGCGTGAGTGAGAGAGACAGTAAGTGTGTGTCTGAAGGGGTGTATGAGAGTGAGTATATGTCTGAAGGAAATGTGTGAGAGAGGGACAAAGAGAGAGTGAGTATGTGTCTGAAGGGGGGTGTGTGTGAGAGAGTGAGTGTGTCTGAAGGGGTGTGTGAGAGAGTCTGAATGTGTGCGCACGCGCGCATATTTGAGTGTATGTTTTTATGTGGATACGTCACAGGTGAGCAAGACTGACTTCCCTCCTGCTGCCCTCCCCATGATTGAGAAGATCAATCTCACCGTCCGGGTCGGCATACGTAAGAGTGACTACATGGCTTTTAATGGAAGGAGCTGGCCAATGGCTGGCAAGTATTGTACACTTGCACAAATCACGGCCTTCGGTAAATAAAGTCGTAAATGACGTATCCGTCAAATGTAGCCGTTTAACCCAAAGGGACCACTTCAGACCAAACCACTGCTCAATTTGTGACTTCAGAGAGAGATACTTGGCTTGGTTTGGCTGAATGAGTGTTAAGGAGATGACATTCTGCCAGTAAAAATTTTCAGAGACAAACACAGATCTTCCTTTCAATAACCATCAAATGTTGCGAACTAACAGCCAGCTATTTGTTGAGAAATACTTGATATCCAACAGGACAGGCTTAAGAGGCACATGAGCTGAGACAACAAAACATCTGTTTGTTTGAGAGCTTTTCATGTCTTATGTTACTGAGATCTGATGGCATACATTATTAGCATTTTTAAGTTTGTTGAAACTGACAGACCACTCCAATTTGGAAGCTTTATCTAAACACTTCAATGAAGCCCGTCCATTCATTTTGTTTCTTTGCCTCTCCGTTTGCATAAGCTAGTCGTTTTCTTTTGCCAAATGCTAAGGTCACACTAATTGACACAGCACAAGTAATTAAGCAGTAACTGTTCACATACTTGAAGGCTCAACTACCACACGGGCGCACGCTGCTTTGACAGGAACACTTCTAAGAGTCAACAGATCAGCAACCTTCCCTGGATCCAGCCAATCGCACACCAGAAGTGCTGACTGCGGAACCAAGATAACGTGAAAAGTGATTACCATATGAAAATTAGCCTGAGCACTTATTAGGTGAACCAGCGTACAGATCACCCTGTGGACTCTGGTAAACTCTTATGTCGGCTTGTCAGACTACTCCAGGAGACAAGTATCTCTCCTCCCCAAGTTGACTCAGGCTCTGCACTGCCAAAAGACCTATTGTATCTTACAAATGACTTGCTTTTTCCTGATGACTTCAGTGCAGTCCCTGAACCTGCCAGGTTTCACTTGGAGTGAGACTCGCAGCGCTCACAGTTCGAGTTTCTTGTGCTGATTAATGTCCGACTCTTACCCCATTTCACCCCCTGCTCTCACTCTCGTATTTCATTTGACTTCACGGCCTCCACCCTCCCCTCCCGCTATAACCTCCTCCAGCTTTATGTCCCTCCGAGAACTCTGCATTAACCCAAAATCTTTCTGGTCTTTTGACCACCTCCGACTCCCTTTGTCCAAACAATAGCAGGCGTGCCTTCAGGCAAGCAGGTCTCTCTTTTCAAACAAGCCTCCCTTAACGACAGAAAGTGAGGACTGCAGATGCTGGAGAGTCAGAGTTGAAAAGTGTGGTGCTGGAAAAGCGCAGCAGGTCAGACAGCATCCGAGAAACAGGAGAGTCGACGTTTCAGGCATAAGCCCTTCATCAGGAATGTTTGGGAGGGGTCTGAGAGATAAATAGGAAGGGTGGGGCTAGGGAGAAGATAACTGGGAATGCAATAGGTGAATGCAGGTGGGGGTAATTGCGATAGGTCAGTGCAGAGGGTGGAGTGGATAGATGGGAAGGAAGGTGGAAAGGTATGATAGTTCAAGATGGCGATGCTGAGCTGGAGGGTTGGATATGGGATGGGATGAGGTGGGGTGAGGGGAGAGGAGAAAACTGGTGATGCCATGTGGTTGGAGTGTCCCAAGGCGGAAGATGAGGCATTCTTCCTCCAGGCGTCGGGTGGCTAGGATTTGGTGGTGAAGGAGGCCCAGGACTTGCATATCCTTGGCAGAGTGAGATGGGCTGTTGGAGTGTTCGGCCACGGGGCAGTGGGGTTGTTTGGTGCGTGCGTCCTAGAGATGTTCCCTGAAACATTCCGTGAGTTGGCGCCCTGTTTCCCCAATGTAGAAGAGACCACATCGAGAGCAACAGACACAGTAGATGAGGTGTTAGGTTTGGACTTCTCTCATTGTTCGTCTGGATACTTAGTTAATGCCTGTGAACAGGGAGCTTCACTGTGGGGAAGGGAGGAAGGGGGAGATCACAATTAGATCAATCTTGCCCTCACTCAAGATCCCTGCATGTGATTCCCAACGTGGTTCAGAAGACCAGATCCTAGTTTAAGTTAGAAGGTAGCACTCAGCCATTATTTGTGAGAACTGCCTTTATATTACTGGGACCTCTGTCACAGATTAAATTTTGTTTTTGTCCAATTTCCCTAATCATTTCTTTCTCTCAGCAACCCAGCTAACTCCTCACAAATTAATGACTCAACCTTCCTGCACCATCTTGGGTTGTGCTCATTCACTGACCCATCATGGGAGATCAGAGATCGGTGTCAATGATGTTGAATAACGAGTATCCAATGAGGAACCTTTTGCGGTCAATAAAAGCATGACTCAGGAAGGTTTCCTATTGATTTTATTGCCAAAGTGGGAAATATGAGTGGTTGCTCATTGTAGGAAAGGGCTGATCAGGAGGCACTTATTAGCAGTCCAAAACTGAGAAGAAGCAGTTTCAATGATTCAGTGTTTCTGACTGGGGTGAGTTCTCCATGGCCAGCTCAACATCTCTGGCTTATCCACTATCATGAGTTGCTGACATCACTGCGTAAACACTGCATTCTGTTAGGGTCAGATAAAGTGTCAACACAGCTGGACAATGTCCACTTGTGACTCACCAGCACAGACAATTTGCAAATTTGCCTGAATATTATTTTTACAGAACTCCTATTGTGGCCCATCAACTCCCTGAACAACATCCCACTAGACCCAGACCCTTACCCCATCACTGTCATCCTGCATTTCCCATGCCTAATCCATCTCGTCTGCACATTCGTGGACAACTTAGCGTGCCCAACCCACGTAACTGCCATTGTGTATGGGAGGAAACTGAAGCCTCCGGGGGAAACGCACAGACATGGGAAAAATGTGCAAACTCTGCACGGACAGTCACCCAAAGCTGGAATTGAACCCGGGTCCCTGACGTTGTGAGGCAGCAGTGCTAACCACTGAGCCACCATGCCACCACATAGATATGCTAAGAACTGCAATGCCAGATTTTAATCTGTGCATACAGAGGGTCATAGATCGGGAGAAAGGTGTGGGTGCCTGTGTTTAGTTTTTGTCCGTCGAAAGCTATAATCTACCAGCCTGAGCTTACATTAAGTGGCATGCCCATCACTCAGTGGCCCTGATCACCAAAGAGCCTCTTAGTATCATTCACCAGGATTGAATTCTGGAACAGTGAGCTGGGAAGACTAAGAGGTGACTTGGTGGAAGACTTCAAAGTTATGAAGGGTTCAATGGGGAAGACAATTTTCCCAAACAGGTAGAGGAGGCCAAAACAGGACCCATTAGTTGGGTTGCTGGGTAACGGGTGAAGGAGAGGTGGGTGTAAGTGAGGGAGCACTGCTTTATAATTCTCACCAAGACGGTGAGAAAATAGGATGGGGCAATGCTTTGAGTAGGAAGTCTTGGGAGATTTGGCACCTGACATGGTTGAGGTGGAGAACAGTGCATCCATTAGGAGAAAAGGCAAATGTATATTTGAAGTCAAGGAATATGCTGTGCTATGGGCAGAAAGCAGGGCTGTCTGTGGTTTGTTAAATCACTCTAGTGTATAGCCTGACTGTGCTGGAACTGACTACGGCACTTTGACCACCTCCCTTTTAATTGTCTCCCAAGTCCTGCCAATGTATCCAATCCCAGCGGTGAACCTTTTGCTAGCATTGGAGTTATTACTAAGCACTTTCTTTACCTTCCCTGTTTCGGCAGAAGGTGGGTCACCCCACACGAATCAAACCTTCAGTGCAAAAGACAAGGTGACATGAAAGGCAGGGCAAAGGTTTGGCACAAAGCATCGTAAACGCTTGTGAGGAACATGCACACTGGCTGATGGATGTGAGGCAGCCTTCAAACGTGGCCTGGTTAAATGCTACATCCTCTTCAGTGAGTCTGAATTGGCCCATACTTGAACTTTGCAGTGTATACTTCCACAGGTTATTTGCTACAACAAAGGACTCTCATCAGGCACCAAGTCAAACAGTTAGAAGCTTTCACTGTTCAGAAGGGACATTTAAACACTACAGACCTTTTATTTCTTTCGTCTCCCCTGTGAGAAATGAGTCAAGTGAGGATAGACTTTTTTTAAAAACATTCTAAGCCATCGAATACATCTCTCTCCCTTGCCATTACCACTTAGAGCTCAACCTCCACAAATGAATCATTATTTGTTCACAAATTAGCTTTCAGAGGAGATGGCTGCAGAGATAAAACCCATACTCACCTGGAACCTTCGCATGTCCCTTGGGTTTCCTGCATTCTTCAGGCAGTTCTGATTGCATTTCAGAAAGAATTTCAAGAAGAACCTGAAGTGGGAAAGTGAGAGGGAGGAAAAAAAAACAGAATTTCATTAGAACTCTTTTACTGAATTAAAGGAAATGTCCACTTTGTGAGTGAATTTAAACAATTCTATTTCCATTGATTGAGTGTAGTGCACAAGCATTAGAATCATTGCTCCTTTTATTTCAAGTGCATGTGTCAACTTTTTAAACCTTCTGCTCTGTTTTACCGTATTTTCTGCCTTCAACTGATAATTTCACTAATCATGGGGAGAGAGGGACGAGGTCAATTCAAACAAAAACAAACCTGCAATTAATTCAAGAATGTACGAACCTCATGCCCAGACTGTGAGGGACTGGATTAGAGTGGTGCTGGAAAAGCACAGCAGTTCAGACAGCATCCAAGGAGCAGGAAAATTAACGTTTCGGGCAAAAGCCCTTCATCAAGAATCCTTGATGCTGTCTGAACTGCTGTGCTTTTCCAGCACCACTCTAATCCAGAATCTGGTTTCCAGCATCTGCAGTCATTGTTTTTACCCAGACCAAGGGAGTTCAGATCATTTCTGGTTTATACCAAGATCTGTAAATGTATAAGTATGTTTGATTGTACACATGAATATGTGTGTTTGTATGTACGTGAGTGCTTGTATGTACATGTGGGTGTGTTTGTATGTATGTGTGTATTTGTATGTATGTGTGTGTTTGTATGTGTTGTATGTACATGTGCGTTTGTATGTATGTGTGAGTGTGTTGTATATATGTGTGTGTTTGTATATACGCGTGTTTGTACAAATGTGTGAGTGAGTCCATTTTTATGTTCGTGAGAGAGTTTGTATGTATGAGAGTGTTTCCATGTATGAGAGTGTTTGCATGTATGTATATGAATGTATGTGTAAATGTGTGGATGTGTATTAGTATGCACATGAATATGTGTGCTTGTATGAACATGTGAACATTTGTGTTTTGTCTTATATAATTCCTGTGAAACACCCTGGGGTATTTTTTAACTGTGAAATGCATTATATAAATCCAACTTGTTGTTTTTGTGTGTATATCTCCAAGCACATTTTTGTGTGTGTACTTGAGTGTGCATGAGTCTGTTCATATATGTGTTGGTATGTGTCTGTGGCCCTAAATATATGCATTTGTGCGTGTTTGTGTACATTTCTGTGTACATGTGGGTATGTATGTGTGTGTTTTGGGTACAGTTAGATGTGAATGGGTCTGTGTTGCCATGTATCTGTGTGTGCTTGTGTTTGTGTGCGTGCACACCTGCATGTAAGCTCCTGTCTATTTGTGAAGGGCCTGTTGCAAATTGGACATGGCCAAGTGTGACAGACAAGTTCCCCTGATAGGTTAGTTAAAAGAAATATTGCCTGGTGTGGGACTGACCATGAAGTCAGCAGGTCTCAGCTGAGAAGCAGCCCTGCAACATGTAAAGCTCTGACTACAATTCAGTGCATTCAGTGCGTCAGAGTGGGCATGAGACAGGACTGAGATTGTCAAATCAGAAAGCATTGAGCACTCCTAGTCTACTCCTATGCAGGAGAACCAATCATTTACATAAATCAAGGCACCAGAGGGTTGCTGGTGTCTATGGAACTGCAAACACAGATTATGTAGATATAAGAAAGTGTAATGACACTGCACTGATTGTTCACACTGTGCTACTAACAACACATTCCCTGCCTCCAACCTCCAGCACAGATGCGACTGGCCATTCTGTGAACACACTGACCTCTGACAGCATTTAGTAATGACGTGGAAGGGCCAGTGTTGAACTGGTTAAAAATCTCACAACACCAGGTTATAATCCCAACAGGTTTATTTGGAAGTACTAGCTTTTGGAGCACTGCTCTTTTCAATAAGGACATGAGCATCATATTCCAGGCTGTTGGAGTGCCCCAGATTAAAGTATTATCCAAGTACTGTCTCCACAGAGGCTGTTTGGGCTTTTATTTGCACTCTCCAACATTTTTTCTAACCCACTTTCTTTGGCAAAACACATTTTCAGTCATTTACAAAATAAGGGTGGGGTGGGGGTGGGGGGAGGTGTTGAATCTTGTTGCTGTTTGATTCCTGTGTGTTAAGAGTTTCCTTTTCATAGCTCCCTATTGTTGAACTGCTACACCCAACTGTGCCAGTCTGCTCAGAACTTGCAGGCCATGATGTCAATATAAACGTTAGTGTCTAAATGAGAGACAAATGTGTGGCCCTGGGGGAGGTGGTGGGGGGGGGGGGTGAATTTGATCCAAGAGAGCCCCTTGAAAGAGGTGGTGGGGGGGCGCGATGTGCTGAATGTGACAAGAGTCTTGCCAGGGAGAAATGAAACGCAGTGTCACATAACTCTCCACACTCTTGACATGCCAATGACTCCTTGGCTGCTCCCCCCCCCTACACACACACACACCCCAGCTCTGTCAGCAGCTCGTCACTTAGTACCCAGAGCTATGAAGGGCACGGACACCAGATCCCTCAGCCTGACCTGCTGCAGCCGTCAGGAATGTTGGGTTTGGTCCCCTGAGGAAGGGGGCGGCTGCAGCAATGAGTGGGCTGTGGAAATCAAGAGACGCACCATCTGTCGGGAGGCAAAGACAGCCCTGTCAGCCGGCTCCTCGAACAGACCCTTATGTGGTGATCTCTCTTAGAAACTGCCGATTCAGAGGGGAGCTGCTGGAGGCTCCAGGGACCGGCCCCTGAGTGCATCAGTCGCCTCCGAAATGCACTCGCCTCTGCAGCTGCCCACTTTGGCCACAGCAGCCTGACAGAATACTTTTCAACTGATGTAGATCAAACAGTTAAAAATACCTAGGCGCACGCACTGACCTAACAGCTCCCATCCCTCCCAAAACTGGGTACTGGTGTGTGAGCCACTGACATCTTTTCTTTCTGGGATAAATGTGCCTGGAATCTATAAACAGAGGAACATGTGGCGATTTGCTGATGCAGTGGGTTTTCTCAAACATGGGGAGGGTGGGAATGAAAATCTGTTCAGAGGGAATGTCAACTACGGTACTCGCTGTGCAACTATCCTGGGTGTCAGTTCCAGGCCAATTTTACGCAATCAGCACCAAACCAGGTCAGTTTCCTTTCTCACCCCTTCTCTGTCTCTCTCTGGGATATTTGATCAATGCTGAAGCCAGGCCCCAGAGTGTACAGCAGCAAGATAACGAAACAGCACTCAAACAGCAGGTTGACAGTCAGTGCAAAGGGACTGTGTATCTGCTGAGCTGCAAAAGGCACAGTGGGAGGTTAAATTGAGGCATGGTTACAGCTCTATTTTAGCTGTGGGACCACATCCCACAGTGAGACAGCTATAATTATGTATGAAGTGAAAGAAGCCCTTCACCTTCAAGTGAAGGAGTCTCTCTCCAGCTTGTTGCCTCAAATCCCACACCTCCCCTCACATTTCACTCAGTGAGCAACAGGGACTTGCAAAAGCCTGTGTTGCTGATATTTGGTGATCACCCTGTTACATGTGTAGCCCTGTCCGACAATGTAACTGGAAACCTGCCTCAGGATCTGCCCGTATTCCTTCTGACCTCACAATTATGGTGTTCGCAATTATCATGAGGTCCTGGCAGTCTGTCTACTGGAAGTAAATGAGGATCATGTGTACAATCCTCATCGGTTTGTTACTAGGAATGGAGCAGTTGCATCCTGGGTCTGGTAACATTGAGCCATGGTCTGATGTGAGTCACTGAATACAATTCACAATGAGATTATTACTCCGTTTCTCAAACCCATTCGGCCTATGCAGTTACGTGCTTTGCTCTGTTCAAATAATGAGGTTCCACAGGGATTTGCATAAATGCCATTGAGGGGGGAAGCATCAGCCAAGGGACCCTGCCCCCCCTATCCATGGATCAGATGGTCCCTTGGTGGACCCAGGGAAAACCCAAATGAGGTTGGCATTATTGTCCTCAGCACTCTTGGGCTGCCAGGGAGAGGCTGATTTGGAATTCAAGCCCTAATTCAGATGGCCCTGTGTTGGGTCAAGTTGGATCCAGATCCTGTTATGAAGCTCTCTGCAAATGATAACCTGCCAAGACTTCTACATTCTGCCGGCAAACAGGACCCTGAGCTTCCAGCTGCCCGCCACTTCAGCACCCTACCCTGTTCCCTGGCCAACATTGTGGGCGGCACGGTGGCACAGTGGTTAGCACTGCTGCCTCGCAGCGCCAGAGACCCGGGTTCAATTCCCGACTCAGGCGACTGACTGTGTGGAGTTTGCACGTTCTCCCCGCGTCTGCGTGGGTTTCCTCCGGGTGCTCCGGTTTCCTCCCACAGTCCAAAGATGTGCAGGGTCAGGTGAATTGGCCATACTAAATTGCCCGTAGTGTTAGATAAGGGGTAAATGTAGGGGTAGGGGTATGGGTGGGTTTCGCTTCGGCGGGTCGGTGTGGACTTGTTGGGCCGAAGGGCCTGTTTCCACACTGTAATCTAATCTAATCTAATCTAATCTAATCTCAGGCTTGCCGTGGTGCTCCAGTGAAGCTCAGTGCAAGCTGGAAGAATGACACCTCACTTTCCGCATAGGGTACCCTGCAGCTCTCCGGACTCAGTATCGAGTTCAATAATTTGAGGGTCTCCTGTGTTCTAGCCCCGAACCCCACACACCAGGCCTTGTTATCACAGAGCCTGCCATTACACACGACCTATTGTTAGCCACTATCAGTCACCATTAACAGCAACTTACCCTCCCAGCCAGATCATTATTGACTCCTTTGACCATCCAACTGTTCTTCTCTCTCTTTGGGCTCTATCCCTACCTATCATTTACTCCTTACCCCCTCCCTCCACTCTATCTTCTGCATATAAACCAACATCTTGCAAGCTACCATCAGTTCTGAGCAAGGGTCACTGGACCTGAAAAGGTAACTCTGATTTCTCTTCACAGATGCTGCCAGACCTGCTGAGCTTTTCCAGCAACTTCTGTTTTTGACCTGCCAATACAACTTCTGTTTTTGACCTGCCAATACTTGTTGTTGATCCCATCTTTCACCCTCCTTGAACATGAGCTGATCTGAAACTCTGATGTCGCACCATCCCATGCACCCATTCACCCTTTAATTCTCATTTTGGTTCCCAGCTCATCAGAAGGGATGATCCTTTAGAGCTGAGATGAGGAGGAATTTCTTCAGCCAGACGGTGGTTAATCTGTGGAACTCATTGCTGCAGAAAGCTGTGGGGGCCAAGTCATTGAGTGCATTTAAGACAAGAGATAGATAGGTTGTTGATTGGTAAGGGGATCAAGGGTTACAGGGAGCAGGCTGGAGAATCAAGTTGAGAAATGTAGCAGCCTTGATCGAATGGAGGATTTCTGCAACTATATCTTAACAGTTATTTTTGTGTTGAAACCTCTCTATGCTCTCACTCCTTCCCACTCTCACTAACCTCCAGCATTCAAGCTTTCGGCATTGCTCCAATTTGCCCTCAGGCACATCCACTGACAGAGATGTTTTTAGCTGCCTCAAACCTAAAGCTCTGGAATTCTCCCTCTGAAACTCTCTCTCATTTCCTCTTCCTCTGTGCGCCCACCCCCAACATCTTTTCTTGCATCTTAGAGATGACCTTAAATGTGTCAGTGCCTACACGAGGGAAAGCTGAGTGAAGTCATATTTTTTTTAACATTAATTCATGGGATGAAGGCACCACTGGCCAGGCCAGCTTTACTGTCCATCCAGAGGGCAGTTCAGAGTCAATCAGCTTGCAATGAGCCTGTAGTCAGCCAAACCAGGTGAGGATGGTCATTGAAACTCACTAGTGAAGCAGGGGTTGGGGGCAGGGGGGTTTTCTGACAATCAACAATGATCTCATGGTCATTATTAGACTCTTAACTCCAGACTTTATGGACTTCAAAATCCACCATCTGCTGTGGCAGGCTTTGAACCCGGTTCCCCAGGGCATTACCTGGGTCCTTGGATTAACAGTACCATTAGGCCAGCACCTCCCCCTAAAATCTGTGGTGAGTTATCACAGAAAAAGGGTGAGGTTTGAGGTTCCGAATCTCATCATAATATTAACTACCAGCTCAGCATAAATATGTCGACATTAATTAATGAAATAGCCGCAATAAATGATATGAATATTCAAGATTACATATTCCAGACATATTCTGTGTGGCCACTAGAGTGTGATTTTTAAACTCCTGTACAACACAATTCTAATTATCAAATTACTGATTTCTTCCACTTGATATTCACGTACTGATTCAGCTCTTTGCTCTGATCAAGCAGTTTCTTCCTTCTGCCGACAAAGCAATAATGTTGTGAGAAGTTAAAGGTCAGATTTGGAGTTAGGCCTGTGACAGGCCTGGTTAGAACGCTCACAACACAGTGACTTTGAATCAGAATAAAAAATCTGGTAATTAATCTGACTCATCTTCACTTACTTTCCGGCAAGCACTAAGTCTGTCAGCTTATAATTGTTTCCCAGACTGGAATGTTCCCTCAGCCTTGTTCATTTCCTTCCCACCCCTGGCCCAGTTTTCCCCACTTCCACTCCTGATTTCTGAATCTGGCTTTGTTGCAACTCCAGCACCTTCAGGGTGTGCTTTACTGCTGTAATAATCTGGATGCTGAACGCAAAAGGGCAAATTGACACCAGGTCTTTTCAGCTGGATTCAACCCACTCTTCAGCTCATATCCATAAACACAGTAGAATCTGCTCAATCTCACCGCAATTTTGTGTTTTCTTGCAGTATCATTCCAAAATCGCCTCATTAGCTATGAGTTACATTCCTATAGCACCTTCCTCATCCTATTCTCTCTCTCACAACAAAGTTATCTGCTGACACCTGCCTGAACTTCCCAGGATTCCCAGTACTGGCGCCATCTTTAATGCCCAGGCACACACCCGGTTAAGTGGCAGCAGTTTAGGTAGATTAGATTAGGTTACATTACAGTGTGGAAACAGGCCCTTCGGCCCAACAAGTCCACACCGACCCGCTGAAGCGCAACCCACCCATACCCCTACATGTACCCCTTATCTAACACTACGGGCAATTTAGCATGGCCAATTCACCTGACCTGCATATTTTTGGACTCTGGGAGGAAACCGGAGCACCCGGAAGAAACCCACGCAGACACGGGGAGAACGTGCAAACTCCACACAGTCAGTCGCCTGAGGCGGGAATTGAACCCGGGTCTCAGGCGCTGTGAGGCAGCAGTGCTAACCACTGTGCCACCATGCCGCCCACAAGTATGGTGGACACTAGCTAATTGGTATCCTACTTTGCCAAGGGGGACCTAGATCTCCTCCTAGACTGGGTGCATGCTGCCCTGAGAGGCTGGTAGGGGAGGAGCGAGCGGCGAACCAGAGTCACCAGGTACTTGCTCTGACTTGCAAGTTGGGAATTGTTGCTGTCTACGTTCTATCCCTCAGCTGACAGATGCGAAACTGCACATCAAACAGGAGAGATGGGGATGTTAATTCCTGGAAGCAGACCTCTCACCGCTCACTGGTGAGAATCTCGTCTCGCCAGTCGATATTGGTGCAAAAAATGGGGCTCCTTGTTGTTATAGACAACAAGTCCATCGCTGCCAATCTCATGCAATTTTCTCATCAATGTTCAGGGGCTGAGGAGATTCTGCCCACAGTCAGTTCCAGCAGGAATGGGAATCAATGCCAGCAATGTCAGAACCATTTGCCGACCAAAAGCCAGGGGTTGTCCATATTTACAGCCAAAATCAAATATATTGATTTAGCTCGAGAACCCAGACATTTTCTTTTGCTTTTGCAATAACCAAGTTGGCCACACCTCAGCAGTCTCACCAGTGTCTCGGCCAAATGGTCATGGGTCAAGTCTCATTCTTGAGGCCTAAGCACAAAGCTTATGGTTAACACTTTGAGGTCGTACAGAGGGAAGGCTGGACTGTCAGAGGTGCCATGTTTCAGATGAAATATATGGGCGGCACGGTGGCTCAGTGGTTAGCACTGCTGCCTCACAGCACCAGGGACGCGGGTTCAATTCCAGCCTCGGGCAACTATCCGTTTGGAGCTTGCACATTCTCCCAGTGTCTGTGTGGGTTTCCTCCGGGTGTTCTGGTTTCTTCCCACAGTCCAAATGTGCAGGTTAGATGAAATGGCCTTTCTAAATTACCCATAGTGTTTAGGGATGTATAGACTAGGTGTATTGGTCATTGGTAAATATAGGGTAGGGGAACGGGTCTGGGTGGGTTACTCTTCGGAGGGCCAGTGTGGACTTGTTGGGCCAAAGGGACAGTTTCCACACTGTAGGGAATCAATGATTCAAAGCCCCTTGTTGCCCTCTCAAATGAGTGTGAAAGATCTCCAGGCACTTCCAAGGAAGAGCACAGGATTTACTCCAGTGTCTGGTATATATTAATTCCTCAACCAATGCACTGAAAGCAGATGATTTGCTCATTATCACATTGCTGTTTGTGGGAACTTGCTGTGCACAAATTGGCTGCCATATTTTTTACATCACAACAGTGACAGCTTCATTGGCTGTCAGTGGCTTTTCTGTGGTTATGATGGGCACAATATAATTTTTTTAACAGGCATTTCCATTTTCTTTCTTTTTTAAAACCTATTTTCCATTCACTCACGCGGTAAGAATTTGCACCATCCATTTAACTCATGCATTGAACCCCACAGAAATTACGGTGCTCCACAATACCTTCCTCAGCAGTCTGCTACACATATTAAATGCTCCCTACATAAAATACAAGGGTGTGCGAGAAACCTTCACTCAGCCTGGAAACTGAATGGACTTTCCATTCAGACTGCGATTTTCAAATCCAAACATCTGAAACCGTGGGGGTTAATTCAATGTTCCTGAGATAATCCTGAAGCAATCAGTTTGGAAAGCATTTGTGGATAACCCATAGCTGCTAATGAGCCTCCGCCTCACCGTTAAATGCAACAGCTGTAATTGTCTCAAGAAACATTTTGCACCGTGCAACACTGAACACTAAAGTTTGCTGTCAGTAAAGAGGGGTCCTTTTTTTTCTCTTCAACCGCAGACGTATGAGATCTGCCCTGGTCACATGAATCATTACACTTCAGGGTATCAATATGAGCTGCTACAAGTCAGACAGCATCATCCACTTCCAGTAAATGCAGTGTCCTGGCTGAGCTTGCCTTCACTAATTACAACCCTACAACAGGATAGGTACAGACTAACAATGAGCACAGACAAATGATTAGATTTAGCACTGAGCTAGCAATTGTATAATAGAGTAATGTACAAATGTGACACCATGCTCATCCAAGTGAGACATACAGCTAAATATAACGCTTGTGTATTACGGGCATATTCGACTTGTTTAAATATGACATTGGACTAGGACATGTTCCAATGAGGCAATTACAGCCACAATGACTTTATCAACAAGTGTCCAGCTCTCCCAGCACATTGACTTGCTGGACAGGAGTGCAGGGTGCAGGGATGAGATTAACATGTCAGCCAGGGTTCAGTCAGTACACAACTCAGAAGGCTGTGGGCTTGAGCCCCACCTCAGTGATTTAAACATCGTCTTGGTGTTCTTGTTAATATTTAACCTAAAACCTGTGTAAGTAAAAGGCACATTTTCAGGACACTTCTGCATTCCTTGCAGGGACTTGCTATGAGCAAACCAGGTGTTGCGCTTCCCCCAGCTCAGAAGTACCGAACTGGTATGAGGCCTCCTGTGGCACTGTAAGGCATAACGTAAGTGTCTTTTTCTCATTCTCCTGAAACTGCCAGTTGTATCCCTGCTGAACTTCACACTCCAGCAGGAGTGCAAATGGCTTCAGCTAGTGGAAAATAAAGAAAGCACACCTCATATCCCTGGGACACCTGGGCCAATCTACCAAGGCTTTGAGCTATAGTCTCTCCGGAGGATCATACAGTCACAGAGATGTACAGCACGAAGACAGACTCTTCGGTCCAACTCTTCCATGCCAACCAGATATCCTAACCTAACCTAGTCCCATTTGCCAGCACATGGCCCATATCCCTCCAAACCCTTCCTATTCATATACCCATCCAGATGCCTCTTAAATGCTGTAATTGGACCACATCCTCTGGCAAGGTCAGTGTGTACTTGATGGGCTGATTGGCCTGCTTCCACACTATTGGAGTTTTATGATTCTAAGATAAGATTACAAGTTCTTGACCCTTTGAATCTCTGCCATTATTCAATCAGACGTTAACCTCAACTCTACATTCCTGCACATAATCTTTCATCTTCCTGGAAACCACCCTCATCAAAAATCTGTCTCCATCTGCCTTTAAAATATTGTAAAGTTCAGCATCCAATGCCTTTTGAGGAAGGGAATCTGATCGGCGAGACAGATACATTGGCCAAGCGTGCAACAGAACACAGGATCTTCCACATTGCTCCCGAACAGGTTGATAAAGGTTTCAGTCTAATATATCATTCTAAAAGATGGCACTCCTGATAGTGCAGCACTCCCTCAGTACCGCACTGGAGCAACAGTTAAGATTATACACACAAGCTTCTGTAGTGAGGTTGACATGGTAATTAGAGTCAAGGGGGCTGACACTGACACAGTGATCCCGAGTACCCACTGAGTTAACGCGACTGTGGTGTTCTTCTGCAACCCCACACTATAGAAAATCACATGACGGAAAACCGCTATAGAAACTTCCAATGTAGAAGATCACTAGTAGAAAATCACTCTACCTATTCAGTCAAAAGTTTGCGTTATCCAAATAATGCCCACAATTCATCAATGACGTTATAGCCTATCCACGCTGACAAAAACCGTGTTATAGCACAATGACCTGTCCTGACCCAGGTCAGTCAGGGCAGTAAAGTGGCTGGTTCGACAACAAGTCTGTGCTGAGGTTTCTGGTGTCAGCCTCCGCAATAACTGGCCTTTGTGACGCACAATGACAGTGGAGTGGAATAATAACAGAGCAGCCTGACTGATAGCACCCTGCAGTGACTCCTATACAGAATGTACAGTGTGGGGGTAGTGAACAGGGCAGGTCCATCTAGGCAGGATGGTGTACTGAAATGGTCAGTCAGCATCATTTGGAAATGACAACAGGTGAGTCGGGTCCTGAGGATCTGCCTGGTGAGCACGATTTATCTCCTAGATACCAGGCATGTGAAAGGTGCCACCCATCCATCATGGGTCAGTCTGGGTGCATACGGAGGGGCTATCCCACCACAGAGTTAATCAGAACCAATTTCAAGCCTGTGCATTCGGCACCTTTACACAGCGAGCAAGAGGATGGCTCTGACCCCTCTGAGCTCCAGTCCATGATGTGAAGCCGTCCTGGCCGGACTTGCTGTCCGCAAGTGCAGCATGGACCTGGGGCGAGAAGAGAGGGTATTCCCTGTGCACATGGGTCAGCCGCGCATAGGTCAAACAGGCTGGGTCACAGTGCCATGGTCCCTGAATTCCTGATGCCACCAAACCCATTCAAATAGGCATTTCAGCTTAAACTGACACCGGGTGCCAGTAGAACGCGCTTCTTCATTACCACTGGAACGTGTACAAAGTCAGGGGCGGTCTGGACAGGGTGAAGCTGTTGTTAAAGGCAAAAGAACAAGATGGCGTAGTGTAAAAGCAATGGGTGTAAAAGTAGCTCAGCTGATTTGAGAAAGAAAATGCACGTAGTTAGGGTTCAGAATGCATTCCTGGAAATGTGGTGGGGGCAGGATCAATTGAGGCATTCAAGAGCACACTGGATGGCTTTTCTTTTGGATAGTTATGATATGCAGGGATATGGGGAAAAGGCAGGAGATTAGCACTAGATGGTAGAGCTGGATAAGATAATAGAGGGCCGAATGGTCTCCTTCTGCATCGGAATACTTCTGTGATTCGCCTCCTGGTGAATTTTGTCCCATTTCCAAAGGTTGTATTTCTCTGTGTACACAGACTAAACTCCATTGGATCAGCGGATCTCTGCTGCCGCAGGGTATCAGTAACACTGGGAATGTGAGAGATTCCACCAGCCATGAGGCTTAACCTTTGTGCTGACACCCAGTTTTGCTTTCAGCCACACTAAATCCCCCGTAAATACTCAACAGCTTCACTTGATTTATAGGGCACATGGCAAGGTTGATCTGCAGGCAGTTTTGAGCAGAAACATTGGCTGCTTATTTCTGCCGTTAGTTTTTCTGACACAGGATTTGCATTCTATACAGGATGACAAGGCAATGATGTCTTCCACGATCAACACCCAATCAAGTATTTCTTTTTTCACAAGTATAGTCACTGTTGCGATGTCAGCGACAAGGCAGACAGGTGCCCATTTGAGGAGCTGCTATAGGCATGATAGGGCGAATGGCCTCCTTCTGTGGCCACGACAATTCTGAGATTCTTTCAGCCCCACAATCTCCCACACAAACGGCAATGTGATAGTGATCCAGGTAATCTGCCTTCAACAACATTAGTTGGGGATAATTACTGGCCCACCAGACAGAGTACCCCTACTATTCATTGAAAATTGCCATTGGATCTTTGACTGAGAGCCGGGCAGGGGTCTTAGTTAAACAACTCATCGAAAGATAGCACTTCTGACAGTGTAGCAGTTGGGCACTTATGCACATTGTGTGCTCAGACCTTTACTAATTTCCGATCATCAAGGTCCTTCCTCACTGATGTCCTTATCTCATTCTTTGCAATCAAAGCTACCCCTCCTCCTTTAGTGTTCTATTTTCCCTTTCAAAATATAATGTACCCTCGAGTATTTATTTCCCAAACCTGGTCACCTTGTAACCATGTGTCTGTATTGACGATTTGATCTAAGCCACCTATCAATACTTGCACCTTCAGTTCACCCACCTTAGTGTGGATACTTCATGTATTCAGATAAGAGTCTCAGGATTTTGAGCACTGATACACAATTACTCTTAGATTCTCCGACACTTGCTTTTGTACTTGGCTTTTTATCTGAATTGCCACACTACTTTGTCATTTTGACTTTACTATCTGTATGAATAAAACATGAAAATATCATATAAATGCTTGACTGATTCATCCTGCCTCCACTATGGCATCAGTCAACGTGTGAAGAGATGCTCTCTGACATCAGTCCTAAGGTACATTTGTCTAAATCATGATTAGATTTCAAAAGTACTCCTTTGGCAGCAAGACAGGACATACTGAAGTTGTGAAAGTTGCTACATCAATGTTAGATTCACAAACCCCCTTCCCCAGTTGTATCAATTAACGCAACAGTCACAGTTTAATTTATAGGCAATGCTTGAGATTATCTGTTCCTATTCTTTCCACTCTTCACTGAGATCCTTTCTCATCATTCTAATCCTGAGCTGAAGAGTCTGAGGATTTTTTACTTTAACCTCCTGCCATAACTCTTGTCCCTCAAGACTGAAATGTCTGTTGAATAAACCGCACTCCCCCCCCCCCCCCAAAAAAAAGAATCGTAGCTAGCTTGCAGTGGATACTTTGACAGGGTTTATTTAAAGCATACTCTCTCACGCATCGCCTATTGATTGCCAGCTGATCTGGTCAAACTCGCGTTTGTCTAATGTGTTTTATTAAATTCACGAAACAATCAGGGCCAATTCCAATACACCAGTTCCTGAACAACCTGCTGACATCCAGGCAAAGTGCTCTCAATGGTACACAGGTCAATATGTATTGGATTTCTCAGGGAAGAAAGAAAGAGCCAGGCCTGCTGATGCTGCACAAGGTTCAAGCCCTTTTCCTAGTCATTAAGCTTTGATGCAGTGAGCTCACATCCTCAGTACAGAAGCTAAGAGAAGCTCCATCAGATTAGACTGATTTATTTCTGCAATAAGGCCTGACACTTCTTCTTTGTGCGAGCTTATCTGATTGCTACTGCCTTTCAAGCCCATTCTTCTGTAGTGCTGAGGGCTGATTTCCACCACCTCATAATTGCATTAGCCAGGGTCGGGTGCCTTTTTATGCTATGCTGCTCGTTTTTATCTTCAAACAGCCGTATCTGGTGATTTGCTTGAAGGTGGGATGTGTATTCCAATCACAGCCTGAGAGCACATTTTAAAAAAATTCACTTCATCTAATAATTAGTGCAATGGCCAAGTTTAACTGGTCAAATAGTCTTCAGGACAGATTGAAGAGCAATTACATAGGAACCTCGATTATCCGAAGGACATGGGTGGGGAGAATTTTGTTCAGATAATCGAATGTCGGATAATCAAATGCCGGATAACACTGTTTAGCCAAGCATTGGAAACTTGCAATCTTGTTCGGATAATCCGAAATTCGAATAATCGGATGCCAGATAATCGAGGTTCCTCTGTATACAAAGCCTAAGCCTTAGCGCGCACCTAAACTCCTGAACCTCAAAATGACTTGTGAGAAGCACAAGTTGAAGGGTTTGAGTGGCATTCCTCTCTGTTTTAATGCTGACACTAATAGTTATTTAATTGAATTAATGGAGATGCTGTGACATAAGACAGGGGAATATCCCTTAGATGTCTTACTGTGCAGCATTAGTTTTGCCATCACTCACTCCAATTCCCTCATTGTTCACGTTGAATTTTCAAGGGAGTCCCCAACAATTATTCACATCTTTTTTTGTTGAATCCTTAAACCAAGACTACTTTATGTCCTCTCTAGGGATGTTAAAAATCCCACAGTTCCACTTTAAAAAGAGGATGGGAGCTCCCTACATTTTTCTTTATTCCTCCATGGGACCTGGGCAACACTGGCAAGGCTGGCATTTATCACCCATCCCTCATTGCTCTTACACTTAGTGGCTTGCTGGGCCAATTCAGAATCAACCACATAGCTCTGAAGTCACATTTCGGCCAGACCTGGTAAGGACGGCAGATTTTCCTTCTTTAAAGGACATTAGTGAATTAGACAGATTTTTACAGAGGATAGTTTGATGGCACCATTACTGGGTGCTAGGGCAGATTTCTTAATTGAGTGGAATTGAGTGGAATTTCACTGGGTGCTGCGTTGGGATTTGAACCCATCTTCCTGGAACAGCAGACTGGTGCTCTGAATGTACAATCCAGTGACATTACCACACCATATTTATTATTCCTCAACCAACAAATTATCTATTATTGTCAAGGTGCTGTCACTGGGAGCTGGTTGTCAGTGAATGAACTGCTGCATTTCCTCAATGACAACACTGACTAAATTTCCAAAGCATTGTGTTGGCTCTGAAACACAGTACAATCTCCTGAGTTTGTGAAAGGCGGTATATAAATGTAAGCTAATTCCTTACATTAAGACTCAGTATGCAGTTCCTTTCAATATTTTCTACGACAAAACATTCACAACAAAAATTGCATCTTGATCAGATGAGCCAATGGGCCGAGAAGTGGCAGATGAAGTTTAATTTAGATAAATATGAGGTGCTGCATTTTGAAAAGGCAAATCAGAGCAGGACTTATACACTTAATGGTAAGGTCCTGGGGATGGTTGTCAAACAAGGAGACCTTGGAGTACAGGTTCATAGTTCCTTCAAAGTGGAGTAGATAGGGTAGTGAAGAAGCTATTTAGTATGCATTCCTTTATTGGTCAGAGCATTGAGTACAGGAGTTGGAAGGTCATGTTGCAGCTGTACAGGACATTGGTTAGGCCACTTTTGGAATACTGCGTGCAATTCTGGTCTCCTTCCTATAGGAAGGATATTGTGAAACTTGAAAGGGTTCAGAAAGGATTTCAAGGATGTTGCCAGGGTTGGAGGATTTGAGCTATATGGAAAGGCTGACTAGGCTGGGGCTGTTTTGTCTGGAGCATCGGAGGTTGAGGGGTGACCTTATAAAAGTTTATAAAATCATGAGCGACATGGATAGGGTAAATAGACAAAGTCTTTTCCCTGGGGTGGGGTAGTCTAGAAGTAGAGGGCATAGGTTTAGGGGGACAGGGGAAAGATTTAAAAGGGTCCTAATGGGGAGCTTTTTCATGCAAAGGGTGGTGCGTGAATGGAATGAGCTGTCAGAGGAAGTGGTGGAGGCTGGTACAATGACAACATTTAAAAGGCACCTGGATGGGTATATGAATAGGAAGGGTTTGGAGGGATACGGGCTAACTGCTGGAAAATGAGACTAGGTTAATTTAGGATATCTGGTTAGCATGGACGAGTTGGGCCAAAGGGTCTGTTTCCATGCTGTATATCTCTATGACCCAATCTGTAAATGTATCTCACTGTAATTGCACCCTTCTATCCCATGAAGGCGCTATACATCTCCCGGGATGTAATTACAACGTGACAGGTTTACATAGTTTCCATTTTGAGAATTCTCTATAGAAACATTGACAGGTGGTACACATATAGTATTTCTGATATAATTAATAATAACAAGTAAGTTGACTTTGAAATGGATATTATGCACCCTGGTCCCATTATCCCCTCCTTCTAACTCTGCTTCACCTAAAGCTATACTTGGGTTTTTGTTCCATGTAGGTGATGAGTTGAAAGGTCAACCAGCAGTCCTGTCAATAATTGAAACACGTTTAGTATCTCCAGTGCATGATGGTGAATAGAATCCATGTTCTATCACTTGGCAAAGGATACAACCGTCTGACTCATGTGCTTTTCAGGAGCTCTGAATGTTCAGCCATTGCTAATAGTATCCTTACCATGAACTTGGGAATTCTGCAGCTCTGATTCACATTGTCTGGGCTGTGATTGAGTGAGATTCACCCCAGAGGTTCACAATACAATCATATTTTTCAACCAGTCAGCTTTCACAATTTGCTTTTCTCAAAGTTGTGAAATCCCGCTCAGTTGCAGCAGACATACCCACCTGCTACCATCTGATATGAGTGATTGTTCCTCACAATGGGCGATGGGTAATGAATACTGACAAGCTATTTGGCTATAGAAGGCATCGACAATCAAGCTTCTTTGAGGCTTCACCTCCTCTAATCCACAGGCATACATCAACAGATGTGGCAGAGGGAGGTGGTGATGAAGTGATAATCTCACCAGACTGGTAATCCAGAGCCCTAAAGTCTTGGGGGGGGCAAGGATTCAAATCTTCCTGCAGCAGGTGGTGAAATCTGAGTCCATGAAAAACTGGTACTAAAAGCTTGTTTAATGGTGACTGTGTAAGCTTTATTGATTTCTGTTTTCCTGGTTCACTGGTGTCCTTCAGGGAAGGAAATCTGCCAACCTTACCCTATCTGGCCTACATGTGCCTCCAGAACTACAGGAATGGCAATGGCTGACTCTTAATTGTTCTCTAAAATGTCTATATTGTCCTAATTACACAGACAGCCAATCAGTACAAGAGCAACTGGGGGATGGGCAACAAATGCTGGTCTAACAAGTGACACCCACATCCTATACAAGAAAGAAAACTTGGCTAGTTGTACAAATCTTCTCAACAGTCGCTAACTGTACCCCTCCCTGAGTCCAATGTATCACCTTAACAGAGACCCAGAATTAAACCCAACGCTAGGTTTCAGAGGAAACTCACTGACCCTTTTCTCACTCTGAACAGTAAACTTTCTGTAATCTTGGAGCTGTGGGTTGTGGGTTCAAGCCCCATTCCAGACACATGGGCATCGAATGTCAGTTGGCTTTCCAGCACTGCCAACCTTCAGGAGAGTCGAAAACAAGTCACACATTCAAGTGGCTGTAAAAGATCCCATGACTCTATTCAAAAAGGCAGGAGGGGTGACTTTCCTGTATCATGACCAACAATTCTCCCTGAACCAACACTATTAAAGAGAGATTTTCTCATTGTTTACTGGATCATGCTGTGACCAATTTGACTTCTGTATCTGCTATTGTATTAAGTCTAACTCCACTTCAACCCGCATTGCTTTTAGGTGCTTGGAAATGTCATAAGACATAAAAGGTACTTTATAAGTGCAAGTTCTTTCTATTTTTGAAAAAAAAAATCTGCATTTCCAACATAAAATGTCCTGTGATTATCATGTAGATTGTCCTCAGCACATTGTGTTACACTCAAGTGTCACAGTCTGGAAATATATAAATCATTTCAAGTAATATACTGAGAAAAAAATATTTCTGTCTCAGATGCAGGTAAGGTCATCCAGTTCTCGCAAGGTCAATTATTCCTGACATTGTATTGATTCTGTCACGATTTCTTTTACCCCCTTGCCATCTTTTGACAGCCACAATCATATGAGATTCTGTCAGATGCGCAGCTGAGAGGTGTCAGGATGCATCTCAGAGCACTCTGCTCTCTGGAAGCAAGTTGTCTGCAGAGAATGACAGGGAACTCAAATTCCAGCTATCTTTTCTCATCAAAATCACCCCATCACAACCAACTTCACACCTCTGACCCCTGCCCCCCCTTCTTCACTGGCAATCCAGCTTCTCAAATAGTTCTCCAGAACCACCACTCAAATGTGAGGCAAGGGCAGTGTGATTTGGCGTGCACTAAAGCGGGCAAATTTACCAAGTCCATTTTTTTGGATTTCCTACACTAAGGAAACAGGCCATTTGGCCCAACAAATCCACACTGACCATCCGAAGAGTAACCTACCCAGACCCATTTCCCTACCCCATATTTACCCCTGACTAATGTACCTAATACTACGTGCAATATAACATGACCAATTCACCTAACCTGCACATCTTTGGACTGTGGGAGGAAACTGGAGCACCCGGAGGAAACCCCGCAGAAACTGGGAGAATCTCTCCTGATTCCACAGTGGCCTCAGTGCACCCTACAGCCACTGACCAGCAATCAAAACTGCTTTTTGGCCCCAGTAGCACTTTACTACTGACCTGTCTTAGGTCAATTTGCATCCTCCCTAAGCTGGTTAGCTTGGCAACAACACTCCTCATGGCGAATTTACCTTCACTCTCTTTACACAAATAAAAATTGTTCATTGTTTCTGATGCCACTGATGAACTCCGCAGGCTTCCTATACGTGATTGCTGAAGCTGAGATGTGTGCTTTTAAAACTATGTGACCTTCTTGCCATCACACACAAAACACAGTACAAATTCTTTTCAGCTTCCAAACAGGTCCTGGGGACCAAGGATGACAGAAATATCTCAGAAAATTTCGGGATTATCTATTCTCTGACTCTTGCAAATGGAGAACAACTTTGTGCCTTCAAGTAGATCCAAACTTTCATCTAATTTGCTAAACATGGAGTGCCTTGGAACATTTTTCTGCATTAAAGTGCTAGATAAGTACACATTATTTTATTTAACTACCATCCGCTCTCAAAATCAATTCCTCTATCTCTCCATCACTCTACCATTCTTCCTACTCAACTCTGAAATGTCAGTGTCACATTTCAGAAAGCCAACATCGAAGTTTTAATTAGACATTGTGTTCTTCAAGTGACGAAACAAGTCAAAATTCACAGCAGAATAAGCCAATGGCATAGGAGACCTGCAGTGGACGTTTCCTCTTTTACAAATCATGCTAAATTAAGGCACTGTTAACAAACAACAGGACCTTGCAAGGCACAAGTGGCAATTAGACAAGGGATCTGTAATTCTACAGATGGAGCTGTGTATAATCACAGAAAGGTCTCCCCAAAACATCAGTACAATCCCGAAATCTGCATGTTATACAAAACAAAATTATATCTCACTCAATTAGTGGCCCTTCTACAAAAGCTGAACATCTCAGGTCACTGTGTATTTTTTTAAACATGGGTGGAGACAGAATTTTATTTAAAAAGCAGATGTCAGAAAATATGCTCATTAAGAACACCCCCCCCACCCCGTAACAACAGGGTTGTTTTAATTCCAAACCAAAACCGACTTGTGCAGCTCCTCATTGGTAAGATTTCGACACTAAAGTGAATAACTGTTCCTTGAAATCACATCTGCAAATGACAGAATTAACTTTTTCGGCTGTCAGTCCCTGAGGATGTAGATACTGTCGAATGGCTGTGGGCTGGGGCTTTCCAGTCACTAGGATGGTTCAGGTCCCGGTACATTGAGATTAAAGTCCCCATTGACTGCAATTTGCACAGACTCGAGACGTTTGGCAGCATAGATCAGGTGCTGACCGAACATTTATTAAAACATTATGAATGATTAATACAGGCAATTATTACTATTAATGCATCTAATACTGAGTAATGAGAGATTGAGACACGTGCTCAGATCCCACAATCCTGACCTGTCAACAAATCACACTCAACAGCAAGAAGAAAGGAGCGAATCATTCCTCACAGCAGCCAGCACTCCGTGTTAGATTTTACTTGTCGCTTTTAATAAGTCACTCAGCGGCTATAAATTAATGTAACATGTCACAGTTTATGATTGTGGCTTTGTCACTGTTAACAAATAAACTGACTTCCTCCCTCCAGGCTGTCATGGTCACAGAAAGAGAGAGAGAAAGACACACACACACACATACACAAATGGTTTTCACCATCAATGGAAGCACTGCCAACAGAAAATATAGATTTTTTTTAAATCATACTCTTGTCTTTTGGTCAATGGCCAATGACTTCAGTTGGTACTTTGATCACTCCCAAATGCTTCTCCACCTTAGGCGCACGTGTCACATTTCCTTGAAGACGATGGAGACTTGCCATTTTGATGCCTTTTTTTAAACCCTGTTTCAGTTAATCTGCCTCATGTGGCAATTTAATAGGGCATTATCAACTTGTTCAGACAACAATTTGGCGTTCAGATTTCCTCAGGTCTGATTGATATTAATTGTTGGTCTGTGGAGACACTACAGGCCGCCCAGCACAATTCTGAAAAGGTCAACATCAAGCTGCTTGCCTCACAGTGTATGGGGGTCATCAGGCAGTGACGTCACAAAGTCAGGCTAAGCTGTCCTACCCTTGATGGTTGAATAGTCTGCTGACACTCTGTCTTGGCTTACACATGGGGCAATCTGATGGATGCGGAACCTGTCAGTACCCAGTCCATTGCACTGCAGTAAAGGTCACCTCCGTCAAGAGAGACCCGAAATACTGGCAAGGGAACAAATAAGCAAGATACACTGCAAATCCCGTTTGACCTATCGGAATTAGCTGGGTTATTTTTGGCACAGTTCAGTCCACTAAACTGTCTCTTCTCCCATTACTGGATGCCTGTCATCACATTTCCCAGTGGACAGGGTGGCCTTGGCTAAGAATCTTTCCAAACATTTATTCCGAACAAAGTGTCGGAAAGATCAATTGGCACAAACAAAACTTGACCGTTTTGTCCCCAAGCCTCATCGCTCTCCACCCAACCTGCTGAGTTAAGGGGTTACAGAACTGACTGAAGGCAAACAAAGGATTTGGATTCACGGTGATTTTACAATGGGTTTCTGAAGTTGCTGACAATCAGTGTTGCTCCTGCCATCGACACCACATTGAGGTAGAAAGAGGCAATGATTGTTCTCTAGGCTTAGTCTGTAGAAACTCAGAGGCAACTTGAAACACTGTCCTCAATTTCTGCATGGAGTACATTGGTCTTCTATCAGAACACATAACTTAAATGGGAATACTGCAATTTTCGATTCCAGCCTTGGGTGACTGTCTGTGTGGAGTTTGCACATTTTCCCCGTGTCTGCATGGGTTTCCTCCGGGTGCTCCGGTTTCCTCCCACAATCCAAAGATGTGTGGGCTAGGTGAATTGGCCACGCTAAATTACCAATAGTGTTAGGTGCATCAGTCAGAGGGAAATGGGTTACTCTTCAGAGGGTCGGTGTGGACTTGTTGGGCTGAAGCGTCTGTTTCCACACAGTAGGGAATCTAATCCAATTTAATCTCACAGGTCACAGTGTTCGCTCCATCAGCCAATGCTCTCAATAACAGAATAATATTCACCTCATTGCTGTTATTGTACAAAATTGCTACCAGGATCATGAGTACACCTAGTCCAGTCTACATATCACCAAATAAAAACTTACTGACTAACAGACAGTCCTGAACTTATGAACTCTTGGTAAAATGTTTTCACTTAACTGGAGTCCGCATATTTTCCTTTCAAAACTGCTGCCAGTGACTTTTTCTTGATTTAATCATGGGATGTGGGTGTCACTGGCTAGGCCAACATTTATAGCCAATCCCTAACTGAAGATGGTGGTGAGCTGCTTTCTTAAACTGCAGCAATCCGATTGGGGTGGGTCCACCCACTATGTCAGTAGGGAGGGAAAAGCTTATAAATGCTTAGTAATGGAAATAACTGGAATACTTTTGATTCCAACATCGGCACTCCGGGTGGATCGTTTCCTTGGGAACCCAGGCCAATTTCTTTCCACAAAAGATGCGATATCAATACAGGTCAAGAATAGAACCATCCTTCTCTGTGTAGTCATTCCTACTTGGGAAATGCAAACCGAGCCTTTCTGCTTTAGAGGTGGGGTGGGGGGTGAGCAGCAGCTAGCGGACTTTGACTTCAATTAATAAAAACGAGAGTATAAAGCTGCTCTCGATGATGCTGACCATAGAACCATCATTGAGAATGCTTTTTGTTTTGGAACAATCTGGTTCACTAATACCCCATCGGGAAGGAAAGTGGCTGTCCTTATATGGTCTGGCCGACATGTGACTCCAGACCCACAGCGCTGCGGCCAATACTTAAATGGCATGGGAAACGGCATCGCCGATCAAGGATAGTTAGGAATGGGCACAACTGCTGGCCATATCGCAAAAGGCGAAAGTGGGTACTGCAGATGCTGGAGATTAGAGTCAAGATTAGAGTAGTGCTGGAAAAGCACAGCAGGTCAGGCCGCATCCGAGGAGCAGGAAAATTGATGTTTCAGGCAAAAGCACTTCATCAGGGCTGTTGCGCTTTTCCAGCACTACTCTAATCTTGACTTATATCAAAAAAGCCCACACCCCATGACAAGGCTATACAAAAGCTGTGCTCTCTTTCCAAAGCTTGGTTCACTTTTCCAAAATATTAACTCATTCCACACAGGTCTAAACTATTGAGTGATGTGGGGTTGACCTGTATTTCTCCTGTGGATGAGGGGTTAAATGAATGGTTGTTTGCCTGATCTGGCATGACAGACACAATTTCAAATGTACCTCTAAGTTCTCACAGTGTCATGGCCAACTTAATTCCTTCATCGCCAGATTAATCAGTCGTTCACTGTACTTCTGTCTCACTGTTTAAGTGCCTACCAAAATCATAGGAAGGGTGACTGAACTTCAGCACATTTCATCGACCTTTCTGAGAAACCAGGACAAATAAATCCATCTTTCTTTACATAAGAGTAATACCAAGGACTCTCATCTGTCTTTACATCGAAATCAAGACAGAAACTTCTGCCCACTCATCTTTCACAGATTACTCTGTTCTCAGAAAATTGCAATCGAAATTAGGCTCAAAGAAAGGCAGCTCCGATAATAATGAGTCAATCCTGCTGTCAACTTCCAGCCAGTTTGTGGTCATGAGATTTTTTTTAACCATTCCACGACCCTTGAATAATTACTTGTAACTTGTCCAGTGATTAGGTAATCGGATTCTCTGGAAAGGATGAGGTAAAGCTTTACAAAGACAAAAGAAACTGCAGATGCTGGAGTCTAAAGTGGACCAGCAGGAGGCTGGAAGAAGATAGCAGGCCAGACAGCATCAGGAGGTGGAGAAGTCGACATTTCGGGTGTAACCCATCTTCATGACTGGGGGTGGACAGAGGTTCATCTGCCTCTCTTCCAACTTAGTTTACTGCATCAGGTGCTCCCAGTGTGATCTTCTCCACACCGGGGAGACCGAATGTAAATTTAGGGAATGGTTCGCCGAGCTTCGCAGCTGGCCAGACCTCCCAGTCACCGCCCAGTTCAATTCCTCCAACCACTCCCTTTCTGACATGACCATCCTTGGCATCCTCCATTTCCAAAACAAACCACAGCACAAGTTGGAGGAGCAACACCTCATCTTCCGACTGGGCAGTCTCCAATTTCAAATAACTTCTCTCTCCATCCCTTGACTCCCTTCCCAGCCCCTCCCCCTCCCTTCCACTGCTGCCTGCCATCTACCAGATTAATTCCTCCCATTGACCAACCAGGTTGTACCCTCTACCTGTCTTCACCTATCCCCACCTCACCACCCTGCCCCCGCCACCCCCTTTATCTGCAGCTTTGAGTTTCATTTCTCCTGCGCTTATTGACGCCATCTGCAAGGCGGACGGTCACCTCTGTTCCAACTGCTGAATGGAGATTACATTTCAGGCTCCTGCAGAACATCAAGAACGTCCAACTGCAAGTGGGACACAGCTCCCAATAGACAGGTGCCAGCAGTATGGCTGCTCCAGCCTGGCCTCCAGCAACAGTGCCACCCAACAATGGCATCCCAGTGGTGTTTACTACATTGCAGCACCGACTTGTTTTAGGATCAATGTGACTCTGAATATTAGTCCAAATTTGCTGAGACTGGAAGTTAAAGGAGTTAGGGAATTTCCATCCCAACGGAAATTCCCCATCTCCTCCTCACCATCCCATGCACGCACCACTGCAAGTTAACAAACATACTAGGAATTTGAAGAAAACTAATCATACCCCAAATTTCTCTGCTTCCCACTCGTCCTGTAGCCCAGCTCACTCCTGCTGCACTGAGACTAACCCAGAACCAGCTATCTGATAACAGAGGATGTGTCGGTGTCGGTGTTGGACTGGGGTGTACAAAGTTAAAAATCACACAACACCAGGTTATAGTCCAACATATAGGTTCATTTTGAAGCACTAGCTTTCTGAGTGTCGCTCCTTCATCAGGTAATAGACGAAAGCACAACAGGTCAACCTGCCTCAATGCTCAAAGCAATGCAGATGCAACCACAAGCCTAGGGTTTGTATATTCAAATATATGCTCATTCGCATTAGCGAGCTGTCCTTCTGACATAATTCTTAAAGTAGAACAGCATAGCAAGGGTAAAAAGGTAGACATCAATATTATGTACTGATAATATAGAGCATCCCCGCATTTCAATCCAACCTGGTTTAACTAATGCAGCATTTATAGAGAATGGATATTTGTATTTCAAACTCAAAGAGGCATTTCCTGTCGCAACACTTTATTTCCAGGCAACATTTAAAGCTTATAATACTGCATTGAACACTCAGTAGTGCACACTGAGAAACTTTGTCTAGTAAGAGAAACACTAACAGTGACCCCCCACCCCCACCAAACCTGGCATACAAAGCAGGGGTCAGTTGTACAATCCCCAGTCTTGTGCTGTGTTATACTCTACAGCGAGGCACTTGACCATACATCAAATTGTTCCTCACTCTGCTAGTGAGTGAGGTGGAGAGGGAGGGCAGATAGGGGAGGGTGAAGCAAGTTGAATCAAATCTCATCTCCGCATCTGACAATATTCCCCTGTAATGGTCAGGAAAAAGACACTAAATGTAACTAGCCTGCAGATGATGAAGCCATTGCTACCCCCCAAGTGTGCACTGACAATAATTCACTGCACTTGGGTCTATTTCCAAAGTGTGATAAAAAGCACATTTCTCTTCTTTCTTTGACAGTCAGCTCTGAGGTTGGTGTACTGAGAGCAGGGAACAACCCACTTCCCGCATTGTCTGTCACATTAAGCCACACAATGGCCTGTGGAACCACCAGGGTCCCAGACCAGAATCCTGAGATCCCTACACTTCAAATTTCTACCTGTTTCTTGCTCTGTCTTGGGGGCCATACCCAACAGACGATATACTTCCATGACTTTCTCCTTACCTTCAAAGACCTCTTATCACCTGATCTCCACCAACCATCAACAAGGCTCTCCCTCCCACTAACCGGATCTCTCCCCATGGCCAATCTTTTAATTGTGTGTATCCTCCTTGCTGTCAACCATTCTTGTATGCTCAGAGGGCGAAAGTAGCCAGGTGTGGCAAAATTCCCATCTGTTTGAAGTAATGGCTTCAAAATGTCACAAGGATGGTAGGTCAGAAAATCCGTCATTTCACCGAGATCACTTTCAGTTTCCAGAAATATAAAGAAAAAGCAAATGTGCATTCTACTTTCTCCAGCTAGATCAACATTTCTGCCCAGGCTTCTCAAAGCTGACAGCTAGGCAGGAAAGACAAGAGGAATGAGTCAGATGCATTTCATAAATACTGAAATTATACCAGTTCCAGGGTGCGCAAAATGCTCAGAGACCACAGCCTCACACCTTGGGTAATAGAATCCTGCTATTTAATGCAAAGTAGCAGCATTACAGTGTTAGGGATCCACTTGTTCGGTGTTATCCAAGGTATCAGCAAATGAGCCTATCTGAGTGGCTCACCCTATAAATAATTCAAGGCTGAAGATGGCAATTATGAAGCCCGTCCACAGCCAGAATGAATATTTTATGAGGGCTAAAGCAGCCCTCAAAATGAATCACCAATATCTGAGCGTACACAGGCCTCAGCTGCTGCTCACTGTCTCTTTGCCAGATTGTTTCTTTTCTCTCTCTCTATCCCTCGATATCTCAAAATTCCCTTCCCTCGCTGCTGAAGTTAACTTGGAATTCGTGTTGGTAACATTTGTCAGAATTGTGCTGTCTCAGTTCGGGAGTGACAAAGACCTTTGTTCTCTGTTTGCCTTGCACTAGCATCTCCTGTTCGGTTGCAGTGTCCCATAGCAGGAGCAGTGACCTGTCTCTCTGCCCAAACAGTCATGTTGCTTGCAGGAGGGCACGGTGAGGTTGAAGGCGAGGTTGAGTCGGTGAATGCAATCTAGCTGATTGCTTGTGGATGGCATCGCTGTCAGACCTGCTCCTGTCCTTAATCCCTCCCAGAAACCACGCCAGTATAACCGAGAGCAGGGTCCACATTGTTGCTCTGGCTTTCCACTCTTTTCTGAGCAAGGATTGTCCGTATATCTTCTACAGATGAGCAGAAGTAGTCCATTTAGCCCATCTGTTCTGCCCTTCAATGAGATTATGATTGGCCTGTATGTTTTTTTCAATTGCTACCTTGGAAATGGACTCTTCCTTTAACTTCCAATCTCAGTAAATTTGAACCATTGTTCGGAGAGTCTCATTGATCCCGGTACAGGTCGGTGCTGCAATGCAGTTAACGCTACCTCGCCAGGGCACATCTCCCACCCAGCTCATTGGCTGCACCCCCCCTTCCTAAAAGAGGAACATTAAAGCCCTTCCTGCCTCACTCTCCACTTGAGACTGGGAGTTCACTTGTTTGGAAAGCACACTCCAGTGTCTGTACTTAATTCAAGAATAATTTTTTAAAAACTTGAGAGCAGTGCGAGCAATGACCCAACCTATCCTAAAGGCAAGTACCACGTGTCCAGGGGAGGAGACCCTTTAACTTTGATGGATCTGGGGAGCTACACAAAAACAGGCAGCATTATAAAGGTTCTTCCAACTGATAACTCGCAACTACATCTTCTGCTGGCTTACTGTATTGGCACAAAAGGCAAGAAGAAAGAAATACTTGGAGAGACATGCAGCAGGCCGAGCAGAGGTTTTTTGACATAGTTAAGGCAGGGCCCACGGCTTCCAGCCATTGTGAACAGCACTGTTTTGTCCATGCTCTGTGGTTGTGTCTCCAACACTGGAAGTGCTGAACCGTTAATCCAGAGAGGACTGCAGATGCTGGAGATTAGAGTCGAGAGTGTGGTGCTAGAAAAGCACAGCAGGTCAGGCAGCATCTGAGGAGCAGGAGAATCGACGTTTCGGGCATAAGTCCTTCATCAGGAATGCGGCTTGTGGGCCGGGGAGGAGGGGCTGAGAGATAAATGCGGTGGGGAGGGGAGATAGTTGAGAAAGCGATAGGTAGGTGAAGATGGGGGAGAAGGAAGCCTCATTCCTGATGAAGGAAACGTCGATTCTCCTGCTCCTCAGATGCTGCCTGAGCTACTGTGCTTTTCCAGTGCCACATTCTCGACTGTTAATCCAGAAACCTGATTTTTGGGGACCCAGTTCGAATCCCACCACAGCAGATGGCAGAATTTGAATTCAGTAAAAATCTGGAATTAAGAGTCTACTGATGACCACAAAACCATTGTCGAAAAAAACACAAGTCGTTCACTAATGCCCATTAGGGAAGGAAATCTACCACCCTTACATGGCCGGGTCTACATATCCATAGCAATGTGCTTGATTCAACTGCCCTCTGGGCAATTCAGGATGGGAAATAAACGCTGGCCTAGTCAGTCAGCCCCTCATCTCATGAAGGAAGAAAAAGAAATTGACCCACAGTGTTAAAGTGATGTCACTCCACCTTCACCCAAGTGCCATAGGGAGTGCTCCACCAACTCTGGTTGGCAATATACAATCACATGTCCCCCCAACCACCGCCACCCTTCACCCACCAGCTAATCCTCACGGACAGCGACAGGAACAGAACAGATCCCTTGTTGTCTAATTGGATTCATCTTGATTGTTTCTGAAGCTTCATAATCTTCAGGCTTCATAACAAATCAATAAAAGGTGACAGGATAGATGAAAATGAAGAAAGGAGACATAATTTTGTTTTTATTTACCTTACGGTTTGCCTGGTTACTCCCAGCAGTGTCTCGGAGGTTGCTCTTTCATTTCCAGAGACTCCACAGGGCAGTCTGGGAGGGTTTGTACACCAACCCCAGCTCCAATAGCCCCAAGTTGAGGGCCTCTGTGCACACAGTAAAGACTGCTTCACAAAAACTGTCAAAGGTTGGTGGAGCATGGAATACAGGGAATGGACAACATCGCCCCCCATCTGAGGGCGAATCAGATAAAGATGTGAAGCAGAGAAAGGACTGTGGGTGCAACGGGACTGAGTTTTAGACTGCTCAACCAAAGAGGTAGTACAGGTGTGATGGGCCAAGTGGCCACCTTCCTTGCTCAAAGGTTTCGCCTCGTCCCCCCCACCCCTTGTCGTCCCTGACAACTTGTCTCAGCTTGGTCCTCATTACCAGGCTATGCGTTCACTCCCCTGGATTTAGATCTCATTAAACCCTGTTTGTCATTGTAGCTTTTGAAAGGCTGATAGTAGACCAACAATTGAAGACAGTTCAGATCTGTACTGGAAACTGGATCTTTTTCTGTTTATTAAATATTGCCTCAAATGTATGATATTGTTTGATTTTGATATTGTTTGATTTCACGGAATTGTAGAGCCCCTACAATGTGGAAGCAGGCCATTTGACCCATCGAGTCCACACTGACCCTCTAAAGACCATCTTACCCAGATCCACCCCTCACCCTATAACTCTGCATTCCCCTGGCTAATCCACCTAACCTAACATCCCTGGATACTGTGGGAAGTTTAACAAGGCTTATCCGCCTAACCTGCACATCTTTGGACTGTGGGAGGAAACCAGAGCACCCAGAGGAAACCCATGCAGACACGGGGAGAATGTACAAACTCCACACAGACAGTCACTCGAGGCTGGAATCAAACCCGGGCCCCTGGTGGTGTGAGGCAGCAGTGCTAACCACTGAGCCGCCGTGCCATCCATCCACTGAGCCACTCTAAATTCACAATACCTATCATAACAACAGACCTTATAATCCTTCCAAAAGTATTCAGGCTGTAATAATGACCCTGTTATCCAGCACTTCCCCACGCATGAGAAGTGGTTGATGTCTCTGTCCACAAAGCTATCAATGTTAAATCATCCACACCTTCACAAATCGTCCTCCTTTTCCACTCAAACTTTTGACAAATTCAATACCGTGGGCTAGCCACCTTCCCACTTTCATAGGATCCAACTTCATAGAATCATAGAATCCCTACAGTGCTGAAACAGGCCATTCGGCCCAACAATGAGTAACCCACCCAAACCCATTCCCCTACTGTATTATTCTACATTTATCCCTGACTAATGCACCTAACCTACACGTCCCTGAACACTATGGAACAACTTAGCATGGCCAATTCACCCTAACCTGCACATCATTGGATTGTGGGAGGAAACTGGAGCACCCGGAGGAAACTCACACCGATACGGTGAGAATGTGCAAACTGCACACAGACAGTCATCTGTCACCTTGCCTCTCTCACCGTAAACCTATGCCCTCTAGTTTTGGTCTTCACTACCTGGGGAAAAGACCTTGGCTATTTACTCTACCCATGCCCCTCATGATTTTATAAACCTATATAAGGTCACCCCTCAGCTTCTGACACTCCAGTGAAAGAAACCCTAGCCTGTTCAGCCTCTCCCTATTGGCTCAAACTCTCCAACCCTGGCAACATCCTTGTAGACATCAACACATGCAGCATCTTTAAGATATTAAAACCTCACAAGGCACTTTTATTTCCATGGGACAATTGTGAAACAAGATCTGACAGGGAAGATGACCCTGGTGCTTAAGGGCAGGGACAAACAGGGGGGTTTAAAGGAGTCTTAAAAATGGAAGAAGCTGAGAGAGGCAATGCTGGAGTGATTAAAATCGGAATTAAAGGAGATTATGGGAGAAAATCCTGGGTGGGGGAGGGGGTATTCAGTTTCTGGATCAGTTCTGAAACAGTTAAATTCAACAAGAAAAAAAACACGCAAATGCTGAAATGAAACTAAAACCATAAAGCTAATGAAAACACACTGCACATGCTGGAAGACCTAAGCACAAATCTTTCCCTGTGGGCCTTTTCCTCAGACCCTTGTTTCAGATGCCAGTCTGCTAGTATTTCTAGCATTTTCTGTCTCTATTTCTGGATGCGATGAGCTCACTGGTCAATTAGAGGAAAAGTTGTTACCTAATACAGAGTCACAATCTGAGTCTCTCTCCCTGTGTATGACAAACTAGTCAGCCACTCGTTTAACTCAGCATACCCTGGCAAAAAGACTGAGGTGGGGGGGGGGGGGTGTGGGGAGAGAGAGAGTTGTCTTGCCCTCCCTCAAACAGGCCCTTCTCGGCTCAGTGAGACCAGCTGCAGTTTGCACCAAACTTTCTGCTGAATGACAAAGCTTGAAAAAAATATATCCCGGGTTTTCACAGAACAAGAGACACACATACGAGAGAGAGAAAGCTGCATCCTGGCCTCCAGGGTGAGGGCTGAGGTCAGCATTGTTTTACATTACTGACACTCCATGTTGCAAATCGTAACTGATAGGCACCAAAATGATAGGGGAATGAGGCCAGCATTCACCCAGACAGGCTGTCAAATGCAGCCCATTCGTTACCTGGCTGACAGACTGTTCCCCATAGATGATAAGAGTCAGGCAGTTCCTAAAGCATCCTCTATTTGGGTCAAGTTTATGACTGTACTATGATCTGTCAGGATTCTCTTCCTCCCACTTTTTAAAAAAAATCTTGCTGCATCTCCTAACGTGAAGATAAATATTTAATAACTCGCAAATGTTTAACTTCCTAATTAGGTTCCGAGATGATTGAAGTAATGCTTTCATTGACTGAGTCCATGAGTCAAAACCAGCTTCTATCAGGAAGAATTTTCCCCCAGTTTCCCCCATAGCTCATGGCAATTATAGGGTTAAACCTCAGGCCTCCTGTATTTGGGCCCCAAACAGTGCCTATGGTGCAGAGACCCACACCAGCAATAGTCAAGCATTAAATAGCAGTTCTTCACCGTAATACTCTCTTTTGGGAGCTGTAGGAAAGCTCCATTACACTGAAAGCTACGTTATAATGAGGGTCTTTTGCACACTTTATTACTGTGGGAGCCATAAACAATGCATGTTATGTACAAGAGGGCATGAGGTATCAGAGCTCTGCAAAATGAGGGGCTTATTACTGTACTCCACCATGCACTGCGTTTTTTTTTCTCTCTCAGCAAGTCAGCAATTAAAGGCACAACATTATTCTGTTTTATATTAAGTCCCCTGTTCACCCATCACCCCTGACCCCACAGTGGCTTCTGGTCAGGCAGTGTCTCAATTTTTTAAAATTCTCATCCCAATTCTCAAATCTATCCACCATCTCACTCCTTCCTGTTTCTGTCACCTCTTCCCGTCCGACTTGGTCTCTGCTCTCCTCCATTTCTGGTCTATTGCCTTTTCTCTGCTTCTCATCAGTGCATCACTGCTGGCCATACTTTGCTCTGGAACTCCCTTCTAGAACATTCCCCCACTTCCCTATTAGTGACAGTATTGAATTTTATAGAACTATGCTCCCCTGAAGGAGGTTTCACCAGGATAAAGATGCTTTATAAATGCAGCCTTTTGTGTTATAACAAGAGGAATTCAAATTGCATAATGCTTCTCTAAATATATTACAAAGAAAAAAATCTTGTTTAAACAAAACAGTCCTTAAAAATTTCCTTTGCTTTGACAATATTAAATATATCGAGGGAAGGAAGAGGCCAGTTGTTAAGCACTTGACCCTGGGTCAATTCTCAGGCCTGACTGACTTACTTCCTAATTTCCTTCCCTTCCTGAGCTGTGGAAACAAGCTGTTGCTGCCCTCCATTCCAGCATAATCATTTTCCACGTGTGCAGATGGACAACAAGTAACAGTGAGCTATTCAACCGAGTTATTCTGAAAGAACCACAGTGATTGTGCTTTAAAAGTGCTTCAAAGTGTTTTTTTAGGGTGTTTCTGAGGTCATTAACGGTGCAATACAAATGCAAGTATTTCTTTTGCCAAGGGTAATGTAACTGAAGGAAATGCTTTCCTGGTCTGATCTCAAGTATACACTCAGTCTTGACCAGCCCAAAGAGCTTCTGCTTCAAATGTTGACTCTCCTGCCCCATGGGTGCTGCCTCACCGGCTGTGCTTTTCCAGCACCACACGTTTTGACTGCAGGACTCACCAGTTACTGAGATCCTCATATCTCAGGCTGAAGGAACACATGTGAAGTCACTTTAACAGAAGATGAACAAATATTAATGGAGGTTGCATCTTATCACTGCTCCATATTGCCCACATTTATTTCAGTTTCTAACTCAAATACTGGATAGTATCTAATACTCAAGTCATCACTCTGACAAATCAGGGGTTTGTGATTTTGCTCCCTCTCCCTGGGAAGATATCTGTGCAAATTGTTTGTCCAGTTGCTGGTTGGGATCAGACTCAAACAAAAACTGAGCAGGACAGTGGGAAGCCTTGCTTGTTCCACAAACCTGAACAGTTTTAAATCAGGCATCTCTGCCCTGCTTGGTCCAATTAAATTGCTGAGTCACCTTCCGAGGACCCAAGTCTCAGTGTGTCAGATAGCTTTAATCTATGATTCCTTCCAGCGCCAATGTGAAGGGCTGGTAATGTACTGGAGGACATGTGTGCAACTTTGTGTCATAGAGACATACAGCACAGAAACAGACCCATTGTTCCAACGATCAACTAGATATCCCAAATTAATCTAGTCAGCATTTGGCCCATACCCTTCCTGCTCATGTAGGTGCCTCTTAAATGTTGTAATTGTACAAACCTCCACTACCTCCTCATTCCATACATGCACCACCCTCTGCATAAAAAAGTTGCCCTTTGGGTCTCTTTTATATCTTTCCCCTCTCACCCTAAACCTATGCCCTCTAGTTTTGGACTGCCCCACCACAGGGAAAAGGCCTTGTCTATTTACCTTATCCATGCCCCTCATGATTTTGTAAACCTCTGTAAGGTCACCCCTCAGCCTCCAACGCTCCAGAGAAAACAGCCCCAGCTCAAATTCTCCAACCCTGGCAACATCCTTGCAAATCTTTTCTGAAGGAGAAAGTGAGGACTGCAGATGCTGAAGATCAGAGCTGAAAATGTGTTGCTGGAAAAGCGCAGCAGGTCAGGCAGCATCAAAGGAACAGGAGAATCGACGTTTCGGGCATAAGCCCTTCTTCAGGAATCTTTTCTGAACCCTTTCAAGTTTCACAACATCTTTCCTATAGCAGGGAGACCAGAATTTAACACAGTATTCCAATAGTGGCCTAACCAATGTCCTCCGCGACTGCAACATGACCTCCCAATTCCCATACGCAATGCACTGACCAATGAAGACTAAGCGCTTTCTTCACCACCCTGTCTACCTGCAACTCCACTTTTAAGGAACTATGAAACTGCACTTCAAGTCTCTTTGTTCAGCGACACTATCACTGGACTTTGCTATTAAGTGATATAAGTCCTGCCCTAATTTGCCTTTCCAAAATTCAGCACCTCGCATTTATATTAACTAAACTCCGTCTGCCGCTCCCCAGTCCTTTATCATGAGTTGATACCTTCAGCAGAAGCAGAGGGAGAACCAGAGAGGAGAGTATCAGAAAACCAGGGACAGAGCACTGGGGAAAGGCAGAGGCTTAAACACTTTCCCTTTTTCCTTAGCCCTGCTGACCCCGATAAAAAAATAACATCACACTGGTGAGCAGATTTCCAGCAGGAGAAAATAGCTGAGAAAAAAAATCCCAACTTTCTGAGCAATGTGGAAATTACAGAGATAATGCTGCGTAGGATTAATTTTTGATAAGTTTCAAGTTTGTCTTATGTAGGTCATTCACAGGCATTGCTTCAAAGTAGATCGACAAAAATGACTGAATTCAAACTGCAAGGAAATTTAAAGAAGCATGTTAAAAACAAACACAGGAACAAATGCAAGGATCTGACCATTTTCCCGTAAAAATAAACATCTTAAAGCATTTCACAATTACCTTTTGCACACAAAAAAAAACTTTGCAGAGCCTTTTTTATTTATTTATACACTCTGTGCGCTCACTGAGACCAAATACAATTCCCAGCGATGCTCCCTATATATTTTCGAAGGCCCAAGCCAAACATCTGAATAATTCACAAGGAAAGGATTGATTTTTTTTTTAGAGGGGGGGGATTTGCAAAGCCCAGCTCCTTTGCTAAATGCTCAAGCAGAAGGAATCGTTAGTGCTGGGATCTCATGTAAAGGGTCTGCGGAATGAGCCTCAGCTAGTCCAATACCATTTGTGAGAGCTAACACACTGAACCCCTGCTGGGCAGGAACAGAGGAATTGGGTTGGGGCAGTGTATGGGTGAGGGGTAGGGGAAGGGAGGGAGGGTGGAGCTATATACAGGGAGCTACCTACTGTGGTGCTCATGCTAATACAAGTGGGTGAGGTGACAGCTGAATGGAGCAGCCCGGAATCTCACCAATTATTGATCTGAGGGAGGGAGGAGAGGAACGGGTCCGGTGTTGACAAGTGCAGTTTTTCTTTTTGTCTCCTCACCCATTCCACTAGGTTGCCTCTGTGAAACTATCGTAATATCGCCACAGTGCAGAAAGGACCTATTCAGCCCATCATGGCCCACTCTGAGTAAGAATTTCACTTCGTGCCATTCCCCCATTCAGGAAATTCCCTCTTGAACGCCTTGAGTGACCCTGCCTGCAGTACACTTTCAGGCAGAGCATTTCAGAATCTAACCACTCACTATCTGCAAACAAAACCTCATGCAGTTTTTAACCAATCCACTCATATTTCTGGTTCTCGATTTCTTCACAAATGGCTCCAGCTTCTGCACATGCTTCCAGTGTTGGATAAATTGCAGCAAATCTCCTCTGAGCTTTCATTGCTGCAAGGGAAATGGTCCTAACTTCTACGATCTATCCACACTCACCCAAATCATCAATAATTCGTTACTTTGGAAGAACTAGTTAAAGAACAGCAATGTATAAAATGCACACAGTTGGTACTAAAGTGGTTACAGAGTCATAGAGATGTACAGCACGGCAACAGACCCTTTGGTCCAACCCATCCATGCTAACCAGATATCTCAACCCAATCTTGTCCCACCTGCCAGCACCTGGCCCATATCCCTCTAAACCCTTCTTGTTCATATATCCATCCAGATGCATTTTAAATGGTGTAATTATACCAGCCTTCAGCACTTCGTCTGGCAGCCCATTCCATACATGCACCACCCTCTGCATAAAAAAGTCACCCTTTAGGTCCCTTTTGAATCTTTCCCCTCTCATCCTAAACCGATGCCTTCTAGTTCTGGTCTCCCCCATCCCAAGGAAAAGACCTTGTCTATTCAACCTACCTATGCTCCTCATGATTTTATAAACCTCTATAAGATCACCCCTCAGCCTCCGACGCTCCAGGGAAAACAGCCCCAGCTCAAATCCTCCAACCCTGGCATCATCCTTGTACATCTTTTCTGAACCTTTTCAAGTTTCATAACATCCCCTCCCAACATGCCCTCTCAACTCCTATACTCAAAGCTTGGACCAATAAAGGAAAGCATACCTTCTTCACTATCCTATTTTCCTGCGACTCTACTTTCAAGGAACTATGAACCTGCACTCCAAGGCCTCTTTGTTCAGCAACATTCCTCAGGACCTTACCATTAAGTGTCCTGCTCCATGACTTTCAGAGTTTGGTCTACAATATAACAATGCAGAGTCAGTGCCTCTGGCTATGCAGAGTCAGGGCAGACAGTACCTTCCCTGCAATAATCCCACCTCTGCTCCTGTACCATTGTCCATGTGACTACCCTTTGAGTGTGTGACCAGAGGAGAAAGTGCCATTTGACTGCATGGTTTTCGCAGCTTGAATCCAACTCTTTCCCACACACCCCAGCCTTCATGTGAGCCTCTTCCACTATGTGTCACTGGGTAGCACCACAGAACAGGATTCCCCACCAGCTAGAGATTTTACTGGAGTATTTCAAAGACGGAAGATCTTGGAAAAAGCAATAGCCATAATATAGTCACAATTTCAAAGTATGAACTTCCTGCTCAATCTGTACCAAACCCTGGTGAGACCATGTTTAGGGTACTGCAAAAAAAGTCTGGTAGTCATATTATAGAAAGGATTATAGAGGTCCAGGCAAGGGTGCAGTGAAGATTTGCAGGGATGATAGTAGAAGCTTCGGGATACAAATCAGGAAAGGATCGACTGGCTGGGTCTCATTTCTCGTGATGAAAGAAGGCTGATGAGTGACCCAAGTCAAGAGTGTAGTGCTGAAAAAGCACAGCAGGTCAGACAGCATTCAAAGAGCAGGAGAATTGACATTTCATCAGGAACTATTCCTCTTGAAGGGCTTATGCCCGAAACATTGATTCTCCTGCTCCTCGGATGGTACCTGACCTGCTGTGTTTTTCCAGCACGACACTCTTGATTCTGAGCTCCAGCACCTGCAGTTATCACTTTATCCTGATGAGTGACCCAAAAAATATTAAAATAGTGAATGGCTTTGATAGAGGGGATACAGAGAATATGTGTTTCAATAAAATGTATGCAATAAAATTAGAGGCCATAAATAAAAGATATTAGCCAAGAACTCAAATAGAGAGTTTAAAAGAAACTTATTCACCCAAAGATCGGTGTGTACGTAGGATTTAAAACTATATATAAGTAGGAGGAACAGAAGTAGGCCATTTGGCCCCTCATGCCTGCTCTGGCTTTCAATAGTATCTTGTCTGATCCAACATTCCTCATATCCATTTTCCTGTCCTTTCTCCATAAGCTGTCCTTCCTACAAGGAGGCGCTACCACAGGAAGAGGTTGTAGCAAATACGGGGGTCTTAAATGAGTTCACAGAGCAGAGGGGGTGGTGCCACCACCACCTTTGAGTGAGGAGGTCTGAGTTCGAATCCCATCTGCTCCAAGCTGGTGTCATACATGTCTGGACAGGTTGATCATTTTATTGGGGGTCTTGGCAGACAGCGGAAGAGCTGCGTTCAAGTCTCACCCGCCCCAGAGATGTGTCATAACATCTCTAAGCACCTTTATTAAGACTAACTATAAGGAAGAGGGGTGCAATGGTTGACTTTAAATGGAGAAAGGTGGAGGAGGCTGAAGTCCAGCATAAATGAGCTGTTTGGGCCAAATAGCCTGTTCCTGCACTGTACGTTCAATTAATTTTGCACGAGTTATATTTCAAAAGTTATATTACCTGCAGTAGGCATCTGCAGGTAAGTCTTCCAGAAGTATCAGTCAAGCTGCCTGCATTCCGTTTAAGTAGGTAACAAGGGTGCTATTCGTAACAACAAGGATGAATCATGAAAGATCCCTTTGCAGTGTAAGGGGATAGTGTTTAAATAGGTGAGTGGATACGGTGTTAGTGGCATTCGCGTCATTATGGAGAGTGACCACTAGAGGATGCTCCGAAATGCTATGCCAGCACAGAGATAGGTAACTACTGTTGCCAGGTGACCTGCACACACACACACACACACACACAGTCTCTCTCTCTCTCTCTCTTGCACACACAGTCTCTCTCTCTCTTGCACACACACACACAGTCTCTCTCTCTCTCTCGCGCACACACACACAGAGCTGAAAGGAAACCAAGCAGGAGTGGGAAAAAATAATACATCCACCTTTTTTGAAGTGCTGCTCCTTCGTCAGGTGAAGGATCAGCACTCTGAAAGCTAGTGCTTCCAAATAAACCTGTTGGACTATAACCTGGTGTTGTGTGATTTTTTTTCTTTGCCCACCCCAGTCCAACACCGGCTCCTCCACATCCTGGCTTTTTTGAATGTACAGAGGAGCACAGTATACATCTTTATTCCACGCCAAGCTACACACAGTTCATGTTGTCATACGAGAGATGTCACTAGTCGCTGAGATGGAGTGACAGAATAGAGAAAATATTTTGTTGCAAGTTGTAAGTCAGCATTGAAAAGCTGAGACTATTGAAATGTGACTTTTCGGAGTGAGTTCCAACTTTGTCTCAAAGCTGGGGCAAACTCTCAGACTTACAGAGACACATTTCACTTTTCTCTTGCTTTCTTCTTGTTAAGAGGAATCTTGACTTTGCCCCATGCAGGGAGTGAGAATCACACGACTGTGTAAAACTTTGCAATTGGTGCAATGGTGCAATTCAGTAAGCTAGCCCTTAAAGGACTGTGACATATCGTTCTGGGAAGCAACATTTTCAGGTACTCACAACCCAGATTCCATCGCACAGCATGTGAGTGAACACAGCTGATCTAATTGGCAAAGGGCTCAGCTCTGAGAGGGCACCAGTTAAACATTGGGAATTACGACTGGAGGGAGAAGTCATGGAGCTTTTCTTCACTAAAGGAGCTGCTGAATTGAGTACTGAAGCAGAAAGCTATGGACAGGTGTGCAAAACAACTAGATGTGTTTCTATAGGAAAAAGAGGATGTTGCAAGATTTGCTGAGAAGGTGGATAGGTGGAACTGAAGAGTGAAAAATGAACAGGCATGTATGATCTCTCCCTGATCTTTCAAAATCTTATTAATTTCTTATTTATTGCTGGTTTGCAGTGGATCTCAGAATTATAGAATTGCTAAGACTTTTTAACTAGATAAAGGAGATAGCTTGCAATTTAATTTTTGACGGTTGTGACTTCAGCATTCAGCTTTGCTTAGAGTGTCACGTCATGTCAAGATGGGAAATCCTGTACACTGCTTAAAGAGATGTTGAGGCATAGGAAAATGGTTGGCAAGCATTTTAACTTTTGTCATTGCCTTTTCACCCATTTTGTCACCCTCCCCTTGTTCTAAACCTACTACATTTCTGACTTCTTCCAGTTCTGATGAAAGGTCACAGGTCTGAAACGTCAACTCTCTGCAGATACTGCCAGATCACTGAGCAGTTCCATAACTTCTTGCTTTCATTCTGGATTTCCAGCATTTTTTATTCATTGACTTTCTTCTTTGCTTTACAAATGATTATTTATTTGTTTAGTGAACAGAGATCCCAAAGCCAAGCCACTGTCTCCTCACTTGTTGAGTTGAAGATGATTAGCAGTCTCTGGAGGGGACGCACCTCAGTAAAACACATTGTTTGTCTCTCCTTAACTGCAGAACATAGAACAGTACAGCACAGGAACAGGCCCTTCTGCCCACAACGTTGTGCTGAACATGACACCAAATTAAAGTAATCCCTTCTGCCTGCCCATGGTCCATATCCCTCCATTCCTTGCTTATTCCCCTGTCTATATAAAAACCCCTTAAACACCCCTATCATATCTGCCACTATCCCTGGCGGGGTGTTCCAGGCACCCATTACTCTCTTTGAACTTTCACCTTTGAACTTTCCCTCTCTTACCTTGAATGCATGCTTTTTGTACTGAGGCCCCAGTAGTTGGAGCTGGCTGTGTAGGTGCTCTGGCTTATCCCAAAGGTGTGGAGCAAGAACCACTCTGACACCCCGCCATTCGACAGGTCACAAGGGATCTGTTGATATCTTTCTACATTTCATATCCCTTGACCTAAAGGGTGTGTGCTGGTAGCTCTACCTCAGGAAGGGCACTACGTATGGAGCACCAAGATGTATGGTGATCGGGGGGCGGGGAGGGAGATTGAAGTGAGTGAATGAGGTGAAGGGTCAATGGTTTCATCCAGCCTTTGGGTTCTCATCTATCGCCAGTTGAGGTGGAGAGTGATATCTGTGAGGACAGGAAGCCAGGAGCGGAGAGGGCACCACTTACGGTGCACATTGTTACATTCGGTGTATTGACAAGCTACATGAGCAGTCAGAATGATTGAATGGCCTCACTCTTAGCAACCTGCAGTCTTGCCTCGTATGCACTCAAAACAAAGGAAGTAAAAAGAAGACCTCACCAAGTGCACCTTCTACAGACAGAAGAAACCAAAGGGGACCATCTGCCTCTGTTTTGTGTGATGGTGCAGCTTTACAACAGCAGTGCTAACCTCTGACTGTTCCCTGCTCTGAAGAAAGTTTCGTTGTCAGAGTATTAACTGCCACGGTCTTCTTTATGGACATAGACTGTACTTCCAGCACTCCTCTGTCTTTTTCTTTGAAATTTTGGGTTTCCTTCATTTCTGATGAAATTCGTGAGGGAGGGCAGTTGTGTGTGGTCAGGTTAGGCGACAGTTCGTGGATGAGAGAGTGCTTCCCATCCCTCCAGCACTCCCAGACAGCAAGTTATTGAACTGCCTCATGCAATAATAAGGCCAACCAAGTCACGGAGCAAAGCACTGGTCTCAGCCGATTCAGCAGTTCTCCACAGGCTCCTGGGTTTTGTGGCAGGCCCCAGTAACCCAGCAGTAAACAGGCGAAATATGACCCAGGCCTGTCTAGTGCACAGGGCACAGAAAGGATGGAGTGAGGAGCTGGAAATGTGTACAGTGCAAATAAGCCCAACGCTATTAAACAGTGAAGAAATTAAAATGGTCAACTTGGAACTGGAGAAAGGTCAGAAAGACTCACAATGCTACCTCTTTGCCACTGTACTCTGTGAAATTGTGCAGAGTCAACAGACTGGCCCTTGTGAGTGCCTCCGCCTTCGGTGATACAACAACCACAACATTTCACATGTATGTTACGCCCTTATTGTAGTAGAATATCCTGAGACAGTTCGCAAGAGTGCTGTCAGACAAACTTTGACACCAAGCCACATAAGGAGGAGACAAGTAAGGAGAAATGGATGAAAAAGAATGAGTTTTTAATGGAGAGAGAGAGAGAGAGAGAGATTGAGCACGGAGAAGTTTAAAGAGGGCACTGCTTCTCGTGAGGGAGCAATTAAAATCAGACACCAGCAAGAGGCCACAATTGCAGGAAAGCAGAGATTGCAGATGGTTATGGGGCTTGCTCATACACAACCAGGGAGTAATAACAGAAATAGTCTGATGAAGGGGTAAGGGGAAAATTGGTGCTGGCAGTTTTGCATCATTGTAATATGATGGTTTACGCCATGATGGACAAACTTTGTACTAAATGTCCCCTGGTGCTGGCACTTCTCTGGCATGGCAGTCTATGCCACTCAGAGTCATAGAGATGTACAGCACAGAAACAGACCCTTCGGTCCAACTCATCCATGCCAACCAGCTATCCTAAATTAACCCATTCCCATTTGCCAGCACATGGCCCATATCCCTCCAAACCCTTTCTATTCATATACCCATCCAGATGCCTTTTAAATGTTGTAATTGCACCAGCCTCCACCACTTCCTCTGGCAACTCATTCCATACACCCCCAACTTTTTGTGTGAAAAAGTTCCCCATTAGGTCCCTTTTATATCTTTCCCCTCTCACCCTAAACCTATGCCCTCTAGTTCTGGACTATTTACCCTATTCATGCCCCTCATGATTTTACAAACCTCAATAAGGTCACCCCTCAGCCTCGGACACTCCAGGGAAAACAGCACTAGCCTATTCAGTATCTTCCTATAGCTCAAACCCTCCAACCCTGGAAACATCCTTGTAAATCTTTTCTGAACCCTTTCAGGTTTTACAACATCCTTTCATTGGTTACAGAGGAAGACAGTGGGTTGAGCCAGTACCCAATTCACTGGCCTCTGTTTCCTCTCGGCCCTAGTCTCAGCCCCTTCTACATCCTTCCAAGGTCACAACCGTCAGTGACTGTCTCCCAAACAGCAATCTCAATGTCTGCCATCTTCAAATCTCACTGGCGGGCATCCTTGTAACAAAGGCATGGGTGCTCAGAAGGTTGTCACCCAGTTCACCCGTCAAGAAGTCTTCAGGATACATAGTACCATCCATCCAAAGAACATGGGTCAAGCCAATGGAGACATCGCTAAGTCAACAATGAATTCATGAAAGGAGAAAATGCAACCCAAGAGTGATGCCTTACAATTGTAATCAAAGCAACCAGAGCAGCAATGCAACAGCACACCTCTTCAGACACCGCTCAGTCATTATCTGTGCTCTGCAGAACTGAAAGACAGATACAAGAGCTCGTTGGCTTCTTGAGAAACAATAGTTTCCAGTTGTAAAGCAGAGAAGTCCAGGAATCTTGTAAGCCCTTTAGTTACAAGGCTTTGCTAAAAACCAAAACACAAGGGAAAACTTGCTCCTCTGCTCCCCTTCCTCACTTGTTGGGTGGTTTTGAGTTTATTACCAGCAGAATCTGCTCACTTAATCCCATGTCCAGACCGGGGCCAACTGCCTTTGCCATAAAAGATATTGCAAATAAAACACAAAGAGGCTTTAAGTGTTCCAGTTGTAGATGAAAAACACTGGTGGAGAAATGCAAGTTTAAGTGAAATCCCCACAAAGTGGCAGAATAGAGCATGCTCCCAGATGTGTGCCACTAAATTACTGAGCGTGATAGCCAAACAATCTATCTTTCGCTGCTTCCTCGGCCAGCTGTCTGAGGTGGGCAGGCTAGGCAGTGGCTAAAAAGGCCTTCAGGGACTGAATTACTGTTACAAAATTGTTCCTGAGCTCCAATGATACAACAGCGTTATCACTCAAGAACTGAAAGAGGTTACTTACTGGTTGGAGTAGGGAAGGAACTAAAACTTTTCAAAACAGCATGACATATGTAGCATCTTGAAAAATTGCTGACTGCAATGCAATAACATACTCTTGCCAGAATTCCTCCTACTGGTACCATTCAATTATTCAGAGATGCTACATTTTAATAAATTCAAAATTCACAAGATTACATCTTGTGGAAATGTACATAGAAAACTAGACTCTTAAAAATACAAATACAAAATCTGAATTCCCCCACCATAGTTTCGCTGGTTTTTGTGTATGATTTCATGAAATATTTACCATCCACTTGTAATTTTCCCATCCACTGAAATCTTTTAGCTCCACAAACTGACAGACAGCTGTTACATTTCTCTGCAGAACTTGCATTTGTATAGCACATTTCAAGATTTTGAATTGCCAAAAGTGCCGACAGCCAGTTAAGTATTTTTGAAGTTGTAGTTATTGTCAGGATGTAGGAAACAGAGCAGCCAGTTTCCACACAGCAAGCACACCAATGAGCAGCAATGTGATAATGGCATGATTATCCACTACAAATGGAGTTGGTTGAGAGATAGATTCAGCCAGAGCACCATGTAAATTCTTCCTGCTCCTCTGTGAAATCATGCCAATGGGATCTTTCACATTAGATTTAGATTAGATTAGATTAGATTAGATTACAGTGTGGAAACAGGCCCTTCGGCCCAACAAGTCCACACCGACCCGCCGAAGCGAAACCCACCCATACCCCTACATTTACCCTTACCTAACACTACAGGCAATTTAGTATGGCCAATTCACCTGACCCTGCACATCTTTGGATGGTGGGAGGAAACCGGAGCACCCGGAGGAAACCCACGCAGACACGGGGAGAACGTGCAAACTCCACACAGTCAGTCGCCTGAGGCGGGAATTGAACCCGGGTCTCTGACGCTGTGAGGCAGCAGTGCTAACCACTGTGCCACCGTGTCGCCCACATTGACTTGAAGTAGTAGACAAGTACCTCATTTAATGTCTCATCTCAAAGACAACATCCCCAACAGTGCAGTACTCTCTTTAGTCACTTCAGGCTTCATGTATACATTTAATACAATTGTGTCTCAGTTTTAACCAAGCTATCATCCCTGTACGTAAGGTGAGCTGGTGTCCTCATCTCTGCTAAACCTGACCTCTGCCAGCTTCCTCAGCCTCAGCCAGCATTCCTACTCAGGAGATCCAGTCCTTTTCACACTCGCGCAGTGAGACGAGGGCACTGAACTTTCAAGGTCACCCAGGCAAAAGGATACCCCAATCACAGGTTAGGCCGAATCCAGACCGAGTGCACAATACTGCCAGCAGTAGAACAGGATACTGGATAAACTCACTCATCGAGAATAGTATACAGAACCCCTCCACTGAGCACCAACAACTCCAGAAGAGTGATGGGATTGTTGAAATAAAAAGGATTTCTACAATTCCACACATAATCAGCATCAATCGCCCTCTACTGATTAAAAGGATAAAAGCTTTGCTGAGCACCTTCGGTCTGTACGCAATCAGGTCTTGGACCTTCCTGTGGCTTGCCACTTCAACACACAATCCTGCTCCCATGCCCACATGTCTGTCCTTGGCCTACTGCAATGTTCCAGTGAAGCTCAACGCAAACTGGAGGAACAGCATCTCATCTTCCGACTGGGCATGTTACAGCCTGCCAGTCTCAACATTGAATTCAACAACTTCAGATAATTTTATTTCATTTATTTTATTTACCTTTTTTAATTTTTTTTTCAATGTTCTGTACCTCTTATTTCTTGATTGTCTCTCTTTCTCTTGCTCCCCACTCTCTCATCACCTTTTTCTCTCCTCTTCCTCCTTTACTACCCTTCTCCCCTGTTTTCCATTTTGCCTCTGCTTCACCCCTTCCCCCCATCCCCCACATATTTTGTCACACAGCGCTAACTTCAGCCTTGGTCATTCACAGCTCCTAATCTCCCTATAATCTCTCTATGCACTGTCATTATCGTCTCTTTATTGCTACTTTTGCTCTGAAGCCATGACTCACCTTCTCTCAGCCTCGTACAAATACCTCCCTATTTCTCCCCTTTTTTTAGCTCTGACAAAGGATCAGTTAGACTCGAAACGTCAGCTCTTTTCTCTCCTTACAGATGCTGCCAGACCTGCTGAGATTTTCCAGCATTTTCTCTTTTGCCCTCTACTGATTCTTGTCACTTATCATTATAACAGTGCAGTACAATATGGGATATTTGTCAACATATGTACAATACAGATGTACCACAGTCTGTATCAACTATTGCATATTGCCGAAGCCAGGAATGCCTTGCTTTCAGATATAAGTGGGAAAGATTAGCCAGGCAGTTTGTTACACAATTTGGTCAGTCACTGCTCAATGTGGTGTATAAATGGGAAAGATTAAGCCATTTCTCACCCGCTTTGGCAGAGGCTTTTATTATTTACAATATTTACTTCGGGGGAGTTGTGACTTATGTCATATTTATCTTGGTGAAAAATGAGCTCATAAATGAACATCACCTTTTGAACAAAGCAATGCATTGTGATACTAATTTGGTTCATGAAGTGTGTAATTCAGTCGCAGCACCGGGGTAACATTCGTCTCCTGCTTTATTAAACTAATATAAAACAATTTTTCTTCCTCGTTACTGAGCCATGCATGCACACCGCGACTCCAGAGAGAACGTGTTCCTGTCTGAATGCTACACACTGGCGTGTTTGAATTACACATTGTCACCGTGGAACTCAATGGCTGCAAGACACTACATTTCATTCCCGTTCGCACAGTTTACAGTCTCCCATGTATAAATCCCGTGCGTTACACCCTGCGTTAATGACCACTGAAATACAGAAAGTTTATTTCTCTTGAAGGAAATTCTGGGGATGCTCATTCTCTGTCGATGGCTTATCGTAAATCAAGAATTGCGCGCTCGGAATAGTGTTGCTGAAGCAGGAACGGGGTCAAAGGTCTGCAGTAGCTGTCGTCTGATTGACAGCTCATATCGACGGAGTCTCTCCTAGTTAGCAAAGCAGCTCATGAGGACGTACCAAGTGTTACTGAGACCTCCGATCATTTGGAATTCCTGCAAAGCACCACCGAGTGCAGTTAACCCTTAGGTGCTCAAGTTTGGAAATATATATTTTAACGGGGTGATCTGGTCTCTGATTTGCACTGGGTCAGCTGTTCTGACCATTTGGAAACTACAAGTGACCTCAATGTGATCTGGGAAGATGCAAGGGTGAAATAAAATCAGCTCGGGTTGTGGTCCTTTGATCATGACTGGATGAGGTTAGAGTCAGCTTTGTGCACACATGTGCAATACACACAACACACATGCAACAATACACACTGCATACACAAACATGCACGGTGCATATTTGCAAAAGCAGCAGCACAACACATCATGCACACACAGCACCTACTCAACAGGCTAACCATACCACACAATACATAAACAACAGGTACGAAGCTGAAAAGGTGTTGCTGGAAAAGCGCAGCAGGTCAGACAGCATCCAAGGAGCAGGAGAATCGACGTTTCGGGCATGAGCCCTTCTTTAGGAATACGCAACAGGTACACCACACACAAACGGCATATTTACACAATACATGCACACACAGTACATATACAGGCGGTCTAATGGCCTGATTAGAATCTCACCTGAAAAATGGTAAACTGGCTTAAATGTTAAACTGTACTCCCACATCTGACGGACTGTACTCACCGTTGGGACTGTGGGACTGTACCCCAGCACTGTCACAATGTGGGACTGTACCCCAGCACTGTCACTGTACCGGCACCATCAGGACAGTGTGACTGTACCCCAGCACCATCAGGACTGTGTGACTGTACCCAGCACCGTCAGGACTGTAGGACTGTACCCCAGCACTGTCAGGACTGTGGAACTGTACCCCAGTACCGTCAGGACTGTAGGACTGTACCCCAGCACTGTCAGGACTGTGGAACTGTACCCCAGTACCGTCAGGACTGTGGGACTGTACCCCAGCACTGTCAGGACTGTGGAACTGTACCCCAGTATCATCAGGACTATGGAACTGTACCCCAGCACTGTCAGGACTGTGGAACTGTACCCCAGCACCATCAGGACTGTGGAACTGTACCCCAGCACCATCAGGACTGTGTGACTGTACCCAGCACTGTCAGGACTGTGGGACTGTACCCCAGCACTGTCAGGACTGTGGAACTGTACCCCAGCACCATCAGGACTGTGTGACTGTACCCAGCACCGTCAGGACTGTGGAACTGTACCCCAGCACTGTCAGGACTGTGGAACTGTACCCCAGCACTGTCAGGACTGTGGGACTGTACCCCAGCACCGTCAGGACTGTGTGATTGTACCCCAGCACTGTCAGGACTGTGGAACTGTACCCCAGTACCGTCAGAACTGTGGAACTGTACCCCAGTACCGTCAGGACTGTGTGACTGTAACCAGCACCGTCAGGACTGTGGGACTGTACCCCAGTACCGTCAGGACTGTGGAACTGTACCCCAGTACCGTCAGGACTGTGGGACTGTACCCCAGCACTGTCACTGTACCGGCACCATCAGGACTGTGTGACTGTACCCCAGCACTGTCAGGACTGTGGGACTGTACCCCAGCACTATCAGGACTGTGGGACTGTACCCCAGCACCGTCAGGACTGTGGGACTGTACCCAGTGCCATCAGGAATGTGGGACTGTACCCTAATACCACACCTTAGAACTGTGGGGCTGTACCCCTGCACCATCAGGACTGTGGGACTGTACTCCTGCATCGTCAGGACTGTGGGACTGTACCCCAGCACTGTAAGGACTGTGGGACTGTACCCCAGTACCGTCAGGACTGTGGGACTGTACCCCAGCACTGTCACTGTACCGGCACCACCAGGACTGTGTGACTGTACCCCAGCACTGTCAGGACTGTGGGACTGTACTCAGCGCCATCAGAACTGTGGGACTGTACCCTAATATCACACCTTAGGACTGTGGGGCTGTACCCCTGCACCATCAGGACTGTGGGACTGTACCCCTGCACCATCAGGACTGTGGGGCTGTACCCCTGCACCATCAGGACTGTGGGACTGTACCCCTGCACCATCAGGACTGTGGGGCTGTACCCCTGCACCATCAGGACTGTGGGACTGTACCCCTGCACCATCAGGACTGTGGGGCTGTACCCCTGCACCATCAGGACTGTGGGACTATACCCCAGCAACATCAGGGTTGTGGGTCTGTACCCTGGCACATAGAGAAAAATAACAGCTGTCAAAACTAGGCTGTTTAAAGGTATCTGAGTGAAGCAGCAGGTGTTTCAGATATTACGTGGAAGGGCTCCATTACTTGCTTCTCCTTAGCAAAGTAGTTTCCAAAATGATGTATGGATTTGCATTGCTTCTTCCTGCTCCTGACGTTCCTGTCTTATGTTAGAGTAATGATCTGCCACTCCTACCATCCTGTATGACCTCAGACAAATATCTATTCCTGAACATTGCACGTTAGCTGGCTTTTCGGCCTGTGAAAGTGTCACTGGCGACTCTGATTCCACTTTCCCCCAGCACTCAGACATGTTTACTGCTCAGCGGGTAATAGTGGGATGGGAGGGAGGAGGTCACCGATGGGAAACCTGGTGGATTTTCCACTCTGTAGCCAAGGGGTTACCACGGTAACTGCCTCTCCAAATATCCCACTGTGATTGCCAGCTAATAGCAATGGGGACTAGGGAAAGGATATATAAACAGTTCCTGGTCTGTCTAGCTCAGTCGAACTCTAGGCAGGGTGTGGATTAACAACCACTACCACCAACAGACCCACATGAGATTGGACTTGAAAGACTGGGCACACCCCTACAATGATAAAGAAATTCTGTCACCACTAATTTCAATAGGAATTCATTCTGTATGAAGGATATCTCTTCCCCTTTGACAGTGCATCAACGTATGTATACTGAGTCTCTGTTATACTGCATCACAGAGTCATCATAAAGGGAAAGCAACTATCATGTTATCTTTTGTGGCAGAGGTAATCATAGAGCCACAGCAACTGAACAAGGGCTGACAATTCACAATGAAGAGTGAGTGAAGCACAGAAGATCTTTGTCAGTCCTGCACATCCTTCGACTGAAGATGAGCTATTTCTCAGTCCCACGCCACAGTTCAGACACCAATACATAATCTGGAAAGTTGCACAGGTCGGCCATTAGCTGGGAATTTCAATACTCTTAGATTTGCCACCTCAGCTGGCCAGCTACTCTCCTCTGCAGCCATCACACGGCCAGGCGTCACACTCTGTTCTGAGATCGGCCATGATGTCTGAGCGTCCGTGCAACAGAGTAGGGCATGTGGCAGTGATGGCAAATGCCCAGGGCCTAACACTGGAAGCACACTGGCACTGTGGGAGAATGCCTGCACTTGTAGTTGCAGTGTGTGGGTGGGGAATAGGGGAGAACACTGGCACTCTGGGTGCAGTGTGGGGGTGGGGAATAGGGGAATACACTGACACTCTGGGTGCAGTGTGGGGGTGGGGAATAGGGGAGTACACTGGCACTCTGGGTGCAGTGTGGGGGTGGGGAATATGAAAGAACATTGGCACAGTGTGTACCTGTCCCATTAAGGTCAGTACTGCTGCTGGGAGGATATAAACCTTACAGGAACAGCAGCCACCTTTAAAATGCATTAAGAGTTAGATACTGAACAGCATTATTACCTAACAATCCACTCATGTGGCTGACAGCAGTGCTTACAGACTATTTGCCCAGGCATCGGTGAACGCGCTCAATGGACATTCTTCTATTTCATATTAAACATTTAGGTGGGGGCAATATCATAAAAGCTAATGAAATGTTGCCTTTTAATGTGTCAAACCGTAACCCGACGGGTTTTGAATCCATCAGTGACTGTCACTTTCTCCATCAACATGAAGAAGGCCTTGAGACTGACCCCAATGGTTGTCAGTGTACCCCAGCTTGATTCACCAGCGTGGCAGGAAAGATAGGGGAGAGGGAAAAACGGGGGATAGGCAAGCTCTATCTCCTTTTGAAGAGGAGAAATCCTCTCACTTAAAGGTGATTTCTAAACTAGTATTTTTTTTTGTGTTTACCTTATGGTATTTTGGCTATCTAAGCTAATTGTACATGCGGGGGAGATGCAAATTATATTGCGTACAGATACCTCCCTGCCACAGTGAGGTTGCTTCTTTTGCTATGCATCAATGCCAACTCAGACAGACTGACTGCGTGCTTCCTCTGTGACCCTCGCAGCCTGCAGTATTATTTAAGGAGATTTATGGTCACATGCCTTGCACTGAGAGAAACACAAGCTCTGACCCCGAGGTAGGGCAACAGAAGTGAAACACATTAATATTACAGCACAGGAGATGGCAAACCGGCAGGACCTCAAGGTGTAGCAAACAAGTGCTCCTCTGCACCTCTGAATGGAGGCGAGGGTTATTGATTGAACAGTGAGGGAGAATTCAGTGACACATTTACAATGTAAGAAGAAACCGTGCTATCACTGTTACTGCCCCTCTCCTGCTCAGACTGCCTCAGCTCTCCTGAAGCTGCTCTTGTTGGTCATGTACTCATCGAACGTCCAGTCAGGACTGGCTGATTTCTCCTGCCCAATGCGCAGCCCAGGACGAGGTGACTTAATGCAGCACAAGCCTGGGCTAAAATGGGGAACAGTGTGACAGAATTGGCTGGCACAGTGGCCCCAAGCTTGATGGGAAATGTCACTAAACAAACCAGCACCTTGTGCGTGAATTGGCAAGTACTACTAGTTGCTGGATGATTTATGCTGATCCACTGTTAACATCAATCTCACCTCCCCACAAGTTTGTCCCTGAACTACTAACTAGACTTGGAGAAAGTGAGGACTGCAGATGCTGGAGATCAGAGTGTGGTGCTGGAAAAGCACGACAAGTCGGACAGCATCCAGGGAGCAGGAGAATCGACGTTTCGGGCATAAGCCCTTCACCAGGAATTCTTGGTGAAGGGCTTACGCCCAAAACGTCGATTCTTCTGCCTGACCTGCTGTGCTTTTCCAGCACCACACTCTCCACAACTAACTAGTCCAGTTCACTAGAACTCCAGGGTTTCTTAGTACGGACCAAATTACTCAAACATAGTGACAATTTGAGCTCAAACTGCTGGGATCTTTTTCAAACTAGGACTGGTATCTTCAAGCTCGAGGAACCTTTCAATTCCAGACCACAACTGCATTATGCAATGGAGCCGTATGCATCTAATAAATGGTCAGAGCATTGTATAGACAGAGATATGCAAATGTGGAAGGACCTGGGTGGAGTGTGATAGTGAAAGGGTATGTAATAAAATTTCCCAATACTATTTGACCTCTCTGCCTCAGAAAAAGAACAATTGAATCTACAAAATGCAAGAACCAAATTGTTATTATATTTTTACTTGTTATTGGTATTTTTCGCATTTCAAATCAGTTTCTTTTCCCTTTTCTTTTTTTTTCTCTCATACATTTCCTCCGGGTGCTCCGGTTTCCTCCCACAGTCCAAAGATGTGCGGGTCAGGTGAATTGGCCGTGCTAAATTACCCATAGTGTTGCGTGCATTAGTCAGAGGGAAATGGATCTGGGTGGGTTACTCTTCAGAGAGTCGGTGTGGACTTAGATTCTTACATTCCCTACAGTGTGGAAACAGGCCCTTCAGCCCAAGAAGTCCACACCGACCCTCCAAAGAGCAACCCACCCAGACCCATTCCCTTACATTTACCCCTGCACCGAACAGTACGGGCAATTTAGCATGGTCAATTCACCTAACCTGCACATCTTTTGTTGGGCCAATGGGCCTGGTTCCACACTGTAGGGAATCTAATCTAATCTAATCTAAATTTCTTTCCCTCGCTACTGAATTTTGTCTCCCCTAATCTGACTCGAATTGACTCCCTAAATCTTGCTGGTTCAGGTGATGAGTTTTTTGATCCCAGCGTTGACAAAGATGCCTCAACAAGCTCTCCACGTTGGCAAAAGTGAGGGCTGCAAATGCTGGAGATCAGCATCAACATTAGAGTGGTGCTGGAAAAGCACAGCAGGTCAGGCAACATCCGGGGAGCAGGACAATCGACGTTTCAGGCAAAAGTCCTTCATCAGGAATGATGCAGCAAGCCTCCAGGGTGGAGAGATAAATGGGATGGGGGTGGAGCTGAGGAGAAGGTAGCTAAGAGTACAATAGGTGGATGGAAGCGGGGATGAAGGTGATAGGTCGGAGAGGAGGGTGGAGCGGATAGGTGGGAAGGAAGATTGGCAGGTAGGACAGGTCATGCGGATGGTGCTGAGCTGGCAAGTTGGAACTGGGGTAAGGTGGGGGAAGGGAAATGAGTGAAGTCACCACCTGACCTGCTGTGCTTTTCCAGCACCACTATAATCGTGACTCCAAGCTCTCCATATTCTCAGTCCTCTCAGCAATTTGCAGCTCAATCTGAGGTGACACTCACCATGAGATGCTGTACCCCAGAAAATGGGCTTCCAGAAATGGCTCAGTGCCACTCCATCATAGCAACCCTTCCGAGATACCATCGCTATTACACTGGCCCAACCACTCCACTGAATAGAAGTGTACAAACCCCTCTCTCCGCTGAGAGAGCTGAGCAACCATAATGACAACAACCCACGTTCAGACAGCTGGCTCCTGTCACAGGTCGAACAGGACTCCAGCACCGATGAGCTCATTCAGGAAAGAAAGCAGGAGGAGAAAAATATCAGTCAGCTATGAGTCAGGGCAAGCCATACACCACAGCCAAGTTGCAGATAGACCGTTGTCCCTCAAAGTGCAGACAACCAAGCTTCTCTCCTGATTATAGCCTATTACGCTTCTAATGGCTAACACTAATTGAATAATGTAAGTGTTTTATGGCTTCCCCATGATATATAATACATACTGATAATGCACAGGTCCTTAATTAACTGCATTATGCGATGGAGCCATATGCATCTAATAAATGGTCAGTGCATTGTATAGACAGAGATATGCAAATGTGGAAGGAACTGGGTGGGGTGAAAGGGTACACAAAAGGTTCAATCATGGAAGTCAGCTGTAACCAGCCCAAACAGGTGGCAAAGTGCAGAGATTTTGATTTTTCTTTTCTCCAATTTATTCACAGAAGGTGGGTGCTCCTCACGGAAGCTGGTGATGAACCCTCTTTGTGAACCAATGTATGGTCTCTGGGATACAAGCACATGTACAAGCTGTCAGGAAGGGACTTCCTGGACTTGGATCCAGGTTTTGCACAGACCAGGAACAGCTTTCACCCCCCCCCCCTGCCACCGTCAACATAAGTGGCCACTGCTGGCTAGTATTCCCTGGCTAGACTCACAGAGGGACAGCGCTTACTTGGACAGGATAACATATCCCAGCATCATTCACCACCTCAAGAGAAGGAGGAAGAGATTCAGTGGCAGTGGTTTTCTTTTTAATGAATTGCTACCCTGATTACTTCAGTTGATTATACGCAGCACTTCCTTCGGAAATCAGTGGGACAAAGTGATGTATGGATGGACAGCAAACCATCCAATAGCAATATCCAGGACAGAAGCCTTCACAAAGGAATATTGCTCGCTCTTCCTTATAAAGATACATCACAATATATTTCCCCTTCATTTGGTTTATTTTGTCAACAGAAAGAAAAAAATAAAAGCAATCAGCAGTTTGTTGCAAATAGCTAGACCTCCCAATGGAAGGTCCCAGGGGTCCCAGGCCTTGGAAACAAGCTATTAAGTCTCAATGTTTAGACAAGGATTTCCGAGACCCCCTTGTTACTCAGTCTATTTAGCCAAGTGTCCCTCTGCCACTGGGAGACACTGGTACACTGACAGTCTTTGCAAGTTGGATTAAATAACACATTAGCAAGATGTGCATTTCCGCCGTAGCGACTGTTTTGAAAAGTAGCCTTCTGCATTCCAGCTGCTGAGAATGATTCTGATTGATGGCAGCTGATCTTACCCACAGCCTCATACACCACCCATCCCCAACGCTCCAATCAGAGGTTGTGGTGCAGGTATCAATGATACATTAATCAATAGGCATCCCCCTCAATGCTTGAGAGACGCTCTGGTCACTATGTCACTATGCTGCGTGCAGAGAGACAGGGAATTGTTCCTCATTGGCACTAACACTGACTTCTTAATCTGTTTACTTTGCGTAGATTAGATGTGGAGAGGTTTTTAGCTAGACCGTTATTTATCACCCATCTCTAATGGCCTGGAGAGCAGTTTAGTGTCAACCACATTGTTGGAGTCACATATCCAGGCCAGACCAGGTAATGAGGGCAATAGTGAACCAGATGGATTTTTACATCAATCGCCATGCTGACCGGTTGACTATTTATTACAGATTTTTAGTGAATTCAAATTGCACCATTTGCCATGATGGGATTTAAATCCCAAGGTCCCTAGAATATTAGCCTGGGGTTGTGGACTACTGGCCCAGTGACTATACCATCACACCACTACCTGCCAAAGGCTGGATTCTTGGTCTTGTATTGAATGAAGCTCCTCTCACACAGTTTGACCAAAAGGTGCAGGGATCAGTGGTGCCTTGGGAAGGGCCCCTTTTCCCGGTAGGTCCTAGGTGCAGCCATCAGCTGAGACTGTCAGAGAAGGACAAATACCCTGCCCATGACTCACCGTCCACTGGTGTCAACAGGTGAGAGAGCCAAACCAGGTGTTTCGGTGGTACCTCTGAGAGCACTGCTCTGCTACACACTCAGAAAATCAGCTCCTGTCCCCATTTCCCTCTGGAGCTTGAATCATCATGAGAGGGCAAAACTGAATCCGGCATCTTTGCTTCCACCAGCACAGAGTAACTCATGCTGCAGGTGGGAAAGGACAATGTGGGCTTTGAATCTGCCCAATGAGTTCTCCTCTCCCCTTTGAAAGAATAACGCCCATTCAACATTACACTGATATATGAGACAATATTCGGAAATATCTAAATCAGCAGTTTAAAGAGCCAAGAAATGGGAGCATCTCTTCTCATTCAAGGGACATAGATGTACAAAACTCTTTCACAAAAGAGTAGTTAACTCAATCCATCTTTTTAAATCTGAGGTTTATAAATTTTCACTCAAGGCGTATGGAATTAAGATGCAGATCAGCCATAGTCTCAGTGAATCGAGGACCTAGTTTGAAGGGTATGGGCCAAACACAGGGAAATGGGATTAGTTCAGTTTAGGAAACCTGATTGGAATGGACAAGTTGGGCCGAAAGGATTTTTCTTTGTTTGGCCTAAAACCCACTCAAGATTTCCTATCCAAATGTCTTTTCAATGTTGTAATTGTTCGTGCCTCCAACAATTCCTCTGGCTGCTCGTTCCAAAGGATTGAGGAATTCTGCATTGCCCTAGGACTTTCTCATTCTCACCTGTTGCAACCTGAAACTCAGAGTAAACTGGGATCAAACAATCATCTCTAAACCCAGCGCTACACAATGGGCCCATTTTCTTCAAGGGACTGTCCACCTCTTTGCAAAATTCCAATTTTGCATAAGTCTCCAGGTACACACAGGTTTAATGACACATAGGTCAGGTGCACCATTGTTTTTAAAGGAGGCAGAGGAGACCAGACAGGGCAGTCAACCATTAACACACTCCCACACATAACGGTCATAGAGATAAAATGTGAACTCTGGCTTTGATGCTGAGAATTTCCAACATTTTCCATTGCATTTCAGGTTCGTAAGTCGACAATCATTCATTTATTTTCCAAAATCAAATCTACCCGACCTGTAAATAAGCAGAATTCATGTTCATCTGATACCACCTTGACCATTCTATACATACTTGTCAGATTCCAAACTAATACATCTCACGGGTCATAGAAGCTGTAAAGAGTTAAAAGGAAGTCTGGTGTATCCCCTCACATAATTGCAGCTTTGTGCATCCTCAAATCGAAAATCAAATCCAAATCTCCAAATTCATCTGTCACTTCTTGTACAGGGTCCACAATTGCAAGTTCTAGATTTCTCTCCAATTTTCACTGTCTCCTGAAAACATCTTTCACAGAGATGTTGCTCCATAGGTGAGCCTCCCCTATCTCCATGGGTGGCACGGTGGCTCAGTGGTTAGCACTGCTGCCTCCCAGTGCCAGGGACCTGGGTTCAATTCTAGCCTCGGGTGACTGTCTGTGTGGAGTTTGCACATTCTCCAAGTGCCTGCGTGGGTTTCCTCCGGGTGCTCCAGTTTCCTCCCACAGTCCAAAGATGTGCAGGTTAGGTGGATTGGCCATGCTAAATTGTCCAAGTGGTGGTGGATTAACCACGGGAAATGAGAGGCTACAGTGAGCGGTTGGGTCTGGATGGGATGCTCTTCGGAGGGTCGGCGTGGACTTGATGGACCAAAAGGCCACAGCTGTAGGGATTCTATAATTCCTCCTCTGAAGGACCACCAGTCCTGTCTTAGCCTCAACAACACATTACTGGTTTAGAAAAATGTAAGAAATGGCAATACTTGGTTACTCATTCCTCAGTTCCTGCTCTGATTGACACTGATATGTTACTTCGCATGTAGTGTACTGTGCAATTAGATGGCACCAGGACTGGAAATGCAGGAATAAGATTGGAAGAAAAGTTAACAACAAATGTTTGTCACAAAGCAAAATAACTCCAGATTGTAATATATATGTTACTAAAATCCTCAGCTAACTGTGCTTTTCTTCTGTCATCCAGTGCTCCATTTCTTTCCTCCTCAGAGGTGTGCAAGGTTTCTCAGTCAAGTTATGAATTGCTCACAGTCCTGCAAACTCTACAGACTGACTCTGTTTCTCTCTCTGCAGATGCTGCCTGACCTGCTCTGCTTTTCCACTCTTGTTTTCTCTTTATTTCTAGCATTCATAGCATTCTGCGTCTCTTTTATTGTTTCCAAATTTATCAGATCAATTGGCACAGGAGGAGCATATGAAATTCTTGTTGACAGCTGCATGCGTCTCTAGAGAATCCCACTTTAGGTAAAAACTCTCTCTGTGCTCCTGACATAGATTGAAAACACAATTGGCATCATGCACCACCTCCCCCCTCCCCACCCCCCAACCCCCGAAACCGCAGAACAACACCCGTCACCAAGTGTGAATTTTTAACAACAACCTACATTTATATACTGTCCAGCCTATAACGCAGGGAACCATCCCAAGCTGCTCCACAGAAGGGGATGGTAGAACAAAAACTAAAATGAAGCAGAAGCCAAGCCAAAGAGGGCTTTGAAAATTTGGTCCAACCGATGAGCTTTGAGAAGATTTTTAAATGCAGGAGGTGACGTAGAGAGTGTAGGAGCTCGGGAGGATAGGAGTGAGACCAGCTGTGGAGTTTGCCTGCATCAATAGTGATCCAGGGAAGGGACTGAAGCAGCAGTGGCTGGAGAAGAAATGGGGAGGTCTGGATTGTTTTAATGCTGTGATGTAGCGTCATATCAGGCTCAAAACATGAACTCTTGCTTCTCTCTCCACAAAGGATGCCAGACCTGCTGAGTTATTCCAACACTTCCTGTGCTTTTTCTTTGGTGCATGGGACGTAAACATCACTGCCATGATCAGCATCTAGTGCCCATTCTGAATTGACCTTGAGAAGTTGGGGGCGAGCTGCCTTCTTGAACTGCTTGCAGTCCACGTCCAGTGTGCTGTGAGGGAGGGTTTGGCAAGATTTTGACATGGCAATATATTTCCAGATCAGGATGGTAGGAGAAAGTGAGGTCTGCAGATGCTGGAGATCAGAGTCGAGAGTGTGGTGCTGGAAAAGCACAGCAGGTCAGGCAGCATCTGAGGAGCAGGAGAATCAACGTTTCGGGCATAAGCCCTTCATCAGGAATGAGGCTTGTGGGTCGGGGCTGAGAGATAAATGGGAGGTAGCTGGGAAAGCGATAGGTGGATGAAGGTGAGGCAGAAGGTGATAGGTCAGAGGGGGCAGCGATGGACGGGTCCGGAGGGCAGTGCCGAGTTGGAGGCTTGGGACTGGGATAATGTGGGGGGAGGGCAAATGAGGAAGCTTGTGGGGCGGAGGGCAAACGAGGAAGTTTGTGGTGGGTAGGGGTCAGGATGGTGAGTGGTTTGAAGGGGAAGTTGCAAGGTGGTGTTGCTCCCATGTATCTGCTACCTTTGTCCTTCAAGATGGAAAAGATTGTGAGTTTGAAAGGTGCTGTCAAAGCCGCTTGGCAAGTTGCTGGATGATAACCTTACAGATGGTGCACATTGCTGACACTGTGTGCTGATACTGGAGGCAGTGAGTGGTGAAGGTAATGGAAGGAGGTGCTGATTTCTCCTGGATGACGTCAAATTTCTTGACAGTTGCTGGAGCTGCACTCATCCAGATAAACAAGGGATATTCCATCACACTCCTGACTTGTGCCTTGTAGATGGTGGACAGGCTTTGGAGGGGGTTCTCTCAGTGACTGAGAGAGATATGGTGGGTCGGGGGGATTTAAGGAAGAGGATTTTAAATTGGGGTACAAAATGTGCTTCGGCCAGCGAGGACGGGGTTTGGTTGGTGAGTGAACACAGAACAAAATGTTTGTAGGTATGATGTTGCTGATCATTGTTTCTGGTGACGTAACGAAATACAGACGTGAAGAGTTATTAAAAAAACTTTCATTTCTTTTCTCCAACACTTTCTGTTTTATTGTTGTGTTAGTTTTGTCACATCAAAGAGAGAGGTTTTCTGACGAATGTCAAACTTAATACTAAATAAACAGCACTGATTACAACATCACGGACCCCTGTCATCACTGACAAACAGATTTCTTTCTATCCTCCATGCCGATTCCCGACTGATGTTTGCTTCCATCTCCTCCTGTATGGGTGGAAATTGCTACCAATCCCACTAGCCTCCCTTCAGCGCCATCCCCACCTGGCAAACACTTGACAATTGGGATTAAAGGGAGAGGGTTGAGAGTGTGATGCTGGAAAATCACAGCCGGTCAGGCAGCATCCAAGGAGCAGGAGAATCGACGTTTCGGGCAAAAGCTCTTCATCAGGAATTCAAGGGAGAGGATCAGGAATGAGGCAGGAATGAAGGGGAGAGATACAAAAGGGTCCGAAGGGGCAATTCTTTTTCCAGAGAGTTACAAGTTTCTGCAATGGGCTGCCAGAGGTCGTGGTGAAGGTAAATACAATCTTGTCCTCTAAGAAACATTTAGACAGGCAGATGCACCGGATAGGAATGGAGGGATATGGACCAAATGCAGGACTAGTTTAAATTATGAAACCTGGACGGCATGGATGAGTTGGGCTGAGTTGTTTCCATGCTGTAGACCTCTGTGACTCTATGTCTGACTATCCTGCTGTAACTTAGAGGCACACTCTGAGGAAACAGCAGTGGTGAGAAATGTACCCCCATCTGCATCGGCCGGTCTATCCTACTCAAGGGAGCGTGGTGCCATTAGCTGACCTGAAACCCATCTTTCTCCAGTTGGAGCCACTGCTAAGTGATCAGGGGCAGACACCTTCACTCACCATCTCTCCTCTCCCCCAGGGACCACTGTGTGAGTCGGTAGCAGGGGATGGGGGGAAAGTAACACACCAGCTGCAACCTGAAGGGGTTGAACTAAGTCACCGGAACAGGACACGTGAACATCCAAATAGGGAGCAGGAGAAGACCATTCAGCCCCTCAAGCCTGCTCCGCCATACAACAGGACAATGGTCGACATGAGGTGGCCTGAACTCTGCATTCCTACCTCCCCTCCCCCACTAATCGATGTCACCCCTGCTCGTTGATGCCAGAACCTCTGGATTTGCACAGCTCAGTTGCCCACTTCCTGCTTTCACCAAATCTTTCATATGTTAATAATTTTTTTTATGACTACAAATGCAACGCCTGGAATTGATGAGTTCAATCTCTACAGCAGCAATCACTGCTGGTTGTTTTGAAGGTGTCTCCCTGGTTTATACCTTATCCTGTATGAGCATGTTGAACACTTACGCCTCCACCTGCTGTGTTCGGACCATTAAAGAATATTAAAAAACGGCAAACCTATTACAAAACATACAATCTGAGCTGTAAAATCGCTGATTTAGTAGCTCTGCTCTGACAGTTATGGTCAGAGCAATCGAGAGCTTTTGTTTAACATATATATCTGTTTATACAGAGTTTAGTTAGACCTACAAAATGGATTTAACTGTCCTCAGATATGCACACTCGGACATCCCACTAGTGGGCTGTACATTTGCACCAAAGCATCCCAGCCAGGAGGACAGGTCTCATGTTGCATTTTGCCATGCAAGGTGGTACTGCCAAGGACCCAGACTGGCGATCTCAATGGATGCAAGACTGACAAGCTGAAGAAATTAAGATTGTGGTAATAAATAAGGAGGAATCTCTCAATCAGTTTCCCCAAGCTATGCTTTGTGTCACAGTGGCTTGGCTGAACTGCAATTCAATGCATGTCTTTTCAGCTGATCAGAGAACACGGGAAGGCTGTGGCTATGACGGGGAAGGGTGCGATGGAGGGCGAGGGTCTGAGAGGATGGGGGTGCGAGGACGATGGAGCAGGCTGGAGACATGCAGGGAAAGGCTACGCTAGCAAGGGCAGCAGTGGTCTATGCCAAAGGACAAGCTTCAGCCCCTGTGTGTGCCGAGCAAATTAAACACATTCAGGATTTCACCTGCTCAAACAGCAGTGGTGCATATGGCCTAGAAGTTAAAAATAAGGAAATATGCATATATTATCATACTTAATGTACGACCCTCTCCATTTAATATGCAAATTTCTTGAAATATTACTGAATGCCGTCTGTTCTAAATGAATAAATTTGAATTGCAATTAGAATAATCCTTTATAATTAATGAAAACTGTCAATTTCGGTTCATAAGTAATTTGATTAACAGGATGATGGGACACTTATCAAGTTCACTGGACTGGTAGGTTACAGAGAGCTGACAGTGAATGTGGGCAGCCTTGTTGTTCAGTAGTATGAAGGAAAAGGCCCCTAAATTATTGATAACAAACGCTGATGAACCTTTGCAGGCATCCACTAATCTATACTTTGTCGCTAACAAGTGCGCACAAGAAAGCATGACCTTTCAGGGGAGGTGGGTTAATTTGAAACAGGGCAAGGAGGACACAGCATAGTGCTCCTTGCCATTGATTTCTTGTAAGATTTTCACAGCATAAACCTCCAGTAAAGCAGTTGGCTCCAATGGTATTGCAAGCACTCATCCCGTGACTCTCCCCTAAGGGCTCCTGGACTCTGCTGTTGGTGCACTATTCCCAACAATAGACTGGTGAGTGCGAATGTAGGGGACATGCAACTAACACAGCAACACCATGCTTGCCTCCTGCTGGATTGATCAGAGAACAGAGGTGCATTCTGATTCAGTGCAATATGAAATACTACAGTGCAAGTGTCAGGATGTTTATGTTGCAAAGTGTGAGGGTCTGTTTATATTAATTAGCATGAGAGTCTGTATATGGAGCAGAGCATAAAGTGTGTTTATGTTAAACAATGTGAGGCGCAAATTGTTTATAACAGACAGCAAGGTTTGTATTGTGTTTTACGGTCTGAGGTTCAACCTGTTTACATTGCACAATGTGCAGGGTCGGTCTATTTATATTGTACAATGCGAGGGTACAGTGTGAGGGTCTGAATATATTTTACAATGTGAGAGACAGCATTACATTTTCAATGTGAGGGTTTGTTTACATTTTACAGTGTGAGGATCAGATTGTTGACATTTTATAGTGCGAGCATCTGTCGATTTATACTGTACAAGTTGAGGGTCTGAATATTTACACTGTACAGTGAGAGTCAATCTATTTACCTTGTGCCATGTGAGGATCTACTTAAATTGTACAGTCTGACGGTCTATATGTTCCTGTTGTATGTTGACAGTCTGTTAACATTGTGAAGTCTGACAGCTAGTCCACTGATATTGTACATTGTGAAGATCGTACAAATGGAACAGCATGAGTGTTAACAGTCTGTGGGTCTGTACTCATTGTACAGTGTGAAGGACTGTTTATATCATAGTGTGAGGATCAGCATGCTTATATTGTACAGTGAGGGTAATTTCATACTGTAGACTGAGGTTCTATTTATGTACAGTGTCAGTCCATTTTTACAGTGCAGTAAGGGGCAGTCTGTACTGGATAGTGTGAAGATCAGTTTATGTTGTGCAATATGAGGGTCAGTCTCCCTATATTGTAGCATGAATGTCAGTTGCTCATAATGCACAGTGAGGTTCTGTTTACAATGTACAGTCAGACAGTCTCTCCCTTTATATCTTGCAGTGTGAGGGTCTATTTGTATTGTGAATTGTAATAATTTGTTACTTTATATTGTACTTGTGTGAGAATCTGTCTTTTCATATTATAAAGTCTAAGTGACAGATTGTTTATATTTTACTGAAAATGGGTCTGTTTGTATTACATGGTGCAGGGGATTGTATATATTGTACAGTGTAAGTATTAATCTGTTTCCAATATATAATGCAAGCATCTATGTATATTCTACAGTAAGAATGTCTTTTTTTTATAGTAGGCAGGTATGTATTGTTATATTGTTCCACCTGAGGATCTGTTTATTACATACAATGAGGATCCGCCTGTTTATATTCTACATTGTGAGCATTTACATTATGGAATGGGTTATGAAAATGCTTCACGTTAAATATTTTTCGGCAGTCTTGAGGTTTGAAGGTTTGCGGAAAATGGACTTCAAACTTTGTGAAAATGTCTGGATTAGTTTCTTTAAAAGAGGTTATTAAAAAATCACTAAGTACATTGGACATTTCTTTTTAACAATGCTTCCCAGAAGTTACATGACTGATAACTGCTTTTTCTGCTTTAGACTGCTGCTGGAGTTGTTTGAACAGTGACTGGGTGGAAAGTACGCTGGTATCAAGAATTAGTTCGGGAATTAGAAACCTGTGAGAAGGGCTGCCAAGCTGATTTTTCATATTTTCTGTGCAGAACTATTTTATTAAGCTCAGTATGAAACCTAATTGTTCTTCTGAAAGAGTCCGTAAAGGAACTTCTCAATATCGTATTTCCTGAGCAAGCTGTGTCTGCTAAGACTCCAGATATAACCATATGTGATCAGTGACAAATGTGCCAGAACATCAGAAGTCAGAATATTGTCCTTTTTATCCTTTTTCTTCAAGAATAATCCTAATGGCCAAAAGTTTGTTTTTGTTTTTTTTAAAGTAAAACTCTACAAGGGGAGATTTTTTCTATCTCTCTTTTTCTGAATTGTGAATCAGGTTATATATATTCTGGTTATTTAGAATGGTAGACATTTATACTTCCATATTATTGTACTGACTGTGACTGTTGACCAGTTTTTCCATCTTTATTAAGTAAGATTTATTATGATCGTATACTAATAATTGCTTAATAAGAAAATTTAATACCCAGTTAATCAATCATTTCATTTAAAACCTGATGTAGATGAGGTATTTAATAGCCTTTTTGGTAACTGGGTATTTTATTTGCGACCCATGGGAATATTGGGATGAGAGCAACAATGCACCGCTTTAACCTCAGTTCTAACAAATCCAAGGGTCAATCTGTTAACATTGTACAGTTGGAGGTGAGTTTTTATTATACAGGGTGCCAATCTAACCCTAACCCAAAATCGCAATCAATATACATCATACAGATTTAGAAACTATTTATGTTGTCCAGGCAGTGCCAGTGTGTTGATATTATACAGAAGTGTAGGTCTAATAATATTATAGAGTGTCAGGGTCATCTGTTTATACTGTAAGGATCAGTCTGCTTATATTGTGCAATATCAGGGTTTGTTCATATTATATAACAAGAGGTCAGACTGTTAAAATCAGCATGTTTCCATTGCAGTGTGGGAGTCAGTCTGTTTACACAGCAGAGTGTAAAGGTATTTTTATACCATATATTGAGGTTGTGTTCACACTGTAAAGTATGAGGCCCACTCTGATTATTTTGCACAGTATGAAGGTCAGTCTGATTATTTGATACAATGTGCATATCTGTCCATCATACATCCCACTTATATTACACATTGTGAGGGTCAGTCTGATTACCCTGTACAACCTGAGGATTTAACTGTTCATGCTCTCTTGTCTGACAGGTTATCCCCTACAGTATGAGTTCAGTTATTAGTATACACTTATATTTTACAATGGGAAACCTTAACTATAATGTACAATGTTAACGCCCATCCATTGATGCTGAACCCGCTGAGGGTCAATGTATATTGTGCAGTAAAATATATTGTACAGTGTTAGTTTGTTTATATTTTGCAGTGTATGGGTCAATTTGTTATTTGTATAGTCTATATCACACAGCTATGTATCAGTCTGATAATAATATATAATGTAAAGGTTTATTTATTTATATTTTACAGTTTATTCTGTGAACATTGTACTGTGTGAGAGTCTTTTTGTTTATAGTGTACAGTGAGGATCTGTTTGCATTGCACATTGTGCAGGTCAGTCTGTTTTTATGTACAGTACAACAGTAAGGCTCTTTATATTGTACTGTCTAAGGGTCTGTCTTTTTGTATAATGGGGCAATCCATTTATATTGGACAGTGTCACGGTCTATTTATATTGGTGAGTGTAATGGTCAGTGTGAATATATTATATACTGTGAAGTTCTGTTGACAGTGTGCAGACTGAGGTTCAGTCGGCTTAGATCATGTTGTGTGAGGATCAGTCTATTTGTACTGTATAGTTTGAGGATCTGCTTATTCATTTTGTACAGTTTGAGTTGCTCTTTATCCATACAATGAGGATTCAGTTACATTTTACATTGTAAAGTTCAGTCTGCTTATATGTTGCAGTGTGAGAATCTGTTTGGATAACACAAGGGCTGGTCTGTTTACATTACAGTATACAGCTTGAATTTTAACCGACATTGTAAATATAAGGTCAGTTTGCATGATCCAATATAACATCATTCTGTTATATTGTACTGTATTTGTTTGTATTTTACCATGTATCTGTCTGTCTGCTTATATTGTAGAGTGTGAAGCCTCTCATTATATTGTACAGTACACGTCTATTTATATTGTACAATGTGAAGATCAGACTGTTTTTACTGTACAGTGCGGTGGTTTGTTTATATTGCACAATGTCAGGGTCTGTCCATTTATTTTGTCCAGTCTGAGAAACTATTTATATTGTACATTTAAAGCCATGTATTATTTTTATACAATTGATTATATTGTACAGTGTGAGGATTTGCCTCTTCATGTAACACAAGTTGAGCATCTGGTATATTGCGCAGCAAGAGTCTGATTATATTAAACATTTGGAAGTCAGTCTGTTTGTACCGTACAGTGTGTGTGGGTGTGTTTGTATTTTACAGTGTTTAATTGCTCCATTGTATAGTTTTGAGGTCTGGTTATGAGGTACAGTTTGAGGGTCCGATTATATAGTGCATTTGAAAGTCAGACTATTCATATTGCATCATGCACATCACGATTGAGTGTTTACATATTACAATGTTAGGATCTGTCTCTTTATAATCTGCAGTCTATACCGTACAGAAGCTTCGTTTACAATGTGCGGTGTGAGGGTCACTTATACTGTCCAAAATCAAACAGCCTCTAAAGAAGATCACAGTCATTTCATCTAGCAGAGAAAGTGAGGACTGCAGATGCTGGAGACCAGAGTGTGGTGTTGGAAAAGCACCGCTGGTTAGGCAGCATCCGAGGAGCAGAAGAATCGACATTTCAGGCATAAACCCTTCATGATGAAGTGGTTACGCAACAAATGGTGAGTCACTGGCAGTAAGGACAGGGGCAAAGGACAGATCATTTCCCATCACGCCAGAGAGCAAGCTACCAGGGAACTGATTGAGCCCTGGAATGGCACAACATAGCTCGGCATCCAGGCAGTGTATCATCACTGTCATGAGGAGTCAGGTTGTGAAGGTACAGAGTCTTGTGTCATTGGTTGCCCACCCCTCATTGCTGGTTAGTGCCTGCTCCCAATTCCACTTGGTCCTCCTTCCAGTCTGTACACAGCTCGTCCTCCCTCCAGCCTTGGCTCCAATTTCCTGTGACAGGGCATTCCAGGGGACTGCAGCTAGACCTTCCACTGGGTAAGTGCCTCCAACCTCCCAGTCAGGAGGGAGCCGCAGCAACCCCTTCCAAATCCAGCAAGGTATGTTCAATCTACAGCAGTGAAGGGAAAACATAGACACCTTGCCTGAAGTTCGGATGGTCAGCCCATTAAATTGCACCTCGGTCAGCTCGCTGGGACAGCCCTTCTTGGAGCTGGCTATGTTCGGCTGGGAGCATTCAGGCGAGGGCCCTGGTGAAGCTTACAGACATCCAGCAGACACATGGTACCTGTGCACTAGCCAACTCTGGGTGTCAGATGAGAAGTGACTGGCAGATTTTTGCCCATTTTGAGGGCCCTCTATCCTCTACATCTTATTTTTTGCACATTGCTATTCAGGTTTTCTTTCAAACAAACAGTCCATTGGAAACCATGATGGTGTTGAGTTTATAGAAAGCAGTCACTGTAACTCAGACTGCATTCTGCACACAAGAATCCACTGATAGACAGACAGCAAAATCCAAAGAAAAATATTCAAAAGATTTTCTACTTTAAATCTGGACTTCAGTTACTTTTCAAGCCCACCTTCCAAGTCCATGGTTGCAAGAACAAGTCAGAAGCTAGGAATCCTGCACTCCTGACTCCCCAAAGCCTGATCACCATCTACAAGGCACAAGTCAGGAGTGTGATGGAAGACTCCCCACTTGCCTGGATGGGTGCAGCTCCAACAACACTCGAGGAGCTCGACACTATGACAAACACCAAAAGAACTGCGGAACTCATGAGGGGCATGGATTGGATAAATAGACAAAGTCTTTTCCCTAGGCTGGGGGAGTCCAGAACTAGAGGGCATAGGTTTAGGGTGAGAGGCAAAAGATATAAAAGAGACCTATGGGTCTCTTTTTCACACAGAGGGTGGTATGTGTATGGAATGCGCTGCCAAAGGAAGTGGTGGAGGCTGGTACAATTACAACATTTAAAAGTCATCTGGACGGGTATATCAATAGGATGGGTTTGGAGGGATATGGGTCAGGTGCTGGCAAATGTGACTAGGTTAGATTGGGATATCTAGTCGGCATGGTTGAGTTGGACCGAAGGGTCTGATTCCATGCTGTACATCTCTGTGACTCTATGCGTCTATATTGGAAACCAGAAACAAGAACAGAAATTGCTGGAAAAGCTCAGCAGATTTGGCAGCATCAACAGAGAGAAAGCAGAGTTAGTGTTTCAGGTCCTGTGAGCCTTCCTCAGAACATAGAGCCCATCTGATCAAGATCCTTTTGTAATCTAAGGTAACCTTCTTCGCTGTCCACTACACCTCCAATTTTGGTATCATCTGCAAACTTACTAACTATACCTCTTATGCTCGCATCCAAATCATTCATATAAATAATCATCAACATCATTTGCTTGTTAAATATGATCGGTAATTACCTCAGTTGAAATGAAACATGGAACAAAATCATGTGAAAGGATCGAGCATTCGCCTACTAATTCATACACCAGGCCCAGTTTTTAGCTCTCTGAATGGATTTAAGCGACTTAAGATCTTGACCAGACAGTATTCAAGTCAATAACTGAACGCAGTGCAATTTAATGGGCTGACCATCTGAACTTCAGGCAAGGTGCCTATGTTTTCCCTTCGCTGTCGTAGAGTGAGCGTATCTTGTTGGATTTGGAAGGGGTTGCTGTGGCTCCCTCCTGACTGGGAGGGACTGAAGTAGTTCCACTTCTTGCTTCTTCCCCCTAGCTCTGCAGATAGTCTTCCCTTTTCAAACCTACATTCAGTTTCCTCACTGAAAGATATCACAGAAGTGTTATGACACAGGAAGAGGCTATTCAGGCTACCAGCTCTTCAAACAAGCCGATGACCAAATCCATTTCCAGTAGGCATCCAGGTAATGCATTCCAAATCATAACAACTCAAACCATTCAAAGGGCATCTCCCCTCAGCATCCACTCTGAGATGCCTTTTGTTTTCGCTTTCTCAGCTTGTTTTATCTGTGAGACTCTTGTACTGCACGTGTGATCAACTACACTGGATTTTACTTTAATGGCACTCTATTCCTGGTGAAATGTGAGGACTGCAGATGCTGGAGATCAGAATCAAAAAGCACAGTTGGTCAGGCAGCGTCCGAGCAGAAAGAGAGTCGACATAAGCCCTTCATCAGGAATGCCCGAAACGTCAACTCTCCATCCAGCTTTACCAACACTGCAGCAGAAAGACAGGGAATGAGATGCTCACTGGGATTCAGCCCAATCATCTAACATAGGAGCCGGAGTGAAACCACTGCCCACCCATTAACACGTGGTTCTGTAATTTACTGGAGGAGAGAATTCCCTGGACTATGAATTGTACATGGTCTTCAGCTCAAAGCAGGAAGAAATTGAAGGAAAACTCCAACAGCTATCTGCTCTGGGGTCAAAAGGGTTGGGTGAAGGCTACCATGGTGAAACCAATGCCATTTCTTCCAAATGCACCCAACCATGATGCCAATGGCCCCATTGACATTTTGAAGCCCACCTTCTAGATTTAATTTTGAACCACTTTTTCCCCTTTCTGTTCTTCTTCTTGCACCAGTCTTGGGAAGTGGGTATTCTCACTGGACTGTTAATCCAGAGACCGGGTAATGTTCTAGGGTCCCGGGTTCAAATCCCACCATATCAGATAGTAGAACTTGAATTCCATAAAACTCTAGAGTTAAGAGTCCAATGACGACCATGAATCCATTGTCGATTGTCAGGAAATTGTTCACTAATGTCCTTCAGGGAAGGAAACTTCAGGTCATCCTTACCTAGTCTGGCCTACATGTGACTCCAGACCCATGGTAATGCATTTGCCACTTTGGGCAAATAGGGACGGGCAATAAATGCTGTTATCCCCTGAATTAATTCAAAAAACGTGTGCTCTCCTACAGTACGCACCTTCCCCAACTTCCCCACACTTTGATCAGTTGCTACTTCACTGGGCTGCCTTCAATGGAGATGAATATTCTCACAGGGTGTCATAATCAGTGTGACATACTGACTTGCCCCATGTAAAGGTTGGACCTCCCAATTTTGTAATTCAGTCCTAAGAGGGTGTCCGTATACAAGGTGACCCTAAAGTATTGCCAACGAGGCTAACAACAGCGACGTGCCCTCCCCAAAGTAACTGTGGTCAAACCCTCAGGAGGTTAAGGTATTGCAAAGTTAGTCAAGTGCCCCCCAGCTAGTGGTGCGATAGCATTAATGAGTCATCTCAACTGGCACCATCCAGCTTTTGTTTATGTCCTTCATGTTTAACCCTGTCAAGTACGTTCTTAACACTTGGTACCTCTTGGCTTTTATGCGCGTGCAACATTGACTGGCAAGGGTCAAGATTTGGCTATGGTGGCAAACTGGGTGGTGAAAGGTGGTGGGGGGTGGGAGAGGTTTGGTGGTGGTGGAAATGTAGCAATAATTGTACAAGCGGGAGGCTGTGTTTGAAGGTTTTTCCCTCAAGGGAAACGCACGTTGCACCCTTCTGGTGAGAGACAGACTGCTCCTTGCCAGTTTGCAAGCTGTGCTTTTGACAGTGACCCCTCCCAGTGCCTCCCCATTTGGGCTCGGTGATGATTAGCTGGTGCGGTGAATAATAGGCATTCGCTTCCACTGCTCACAGCTGTTCCCAGGCTGACCAGTGAGACCTTGACTGGGTTTTAAATTGGTCCATTTAGAGGATATCAAGAAAGCGGTAAGGGAGTATGCCCTTCCTTTATTATTGCAAGCACGTTCCAGGAAAAGATCTTGTCGAGATCGGAACACAATCATGAAAGCCTTGGATACGGAACTGAGAGACCTAATTCCAAAGCAAGGCTTTCCCTTGCTTGTCTGCAAATTGCACTGCAGACGTGCTGTTGTACATTAATTAGAGTTGGCTTGAACACACTGGGTTCCTCATTAATATCCACAGTCGCTGGTTCGAAACATGGTTGTGGTGGGGGGGGTGGGGTGCGGGTGTCTGATTGCATCATTCTTTATTGCCTATCATGGAGAGCGCATTGATTTCCTCTTGCGAGGGTGGGAGAGTGGATATGCCTGCTTGTCCATCTGCAAGGCCGACACATTGATTTGTACTAGTCCCCCATCTGTCCCCAGCACTGTGTTGGGCCAGCAAGGTCAAATGACAGCTTGCTTCTTCATTGGCCACAGGGTCCCCACTCCCATCCCCTCCCACCACCCCAACTCTACCTCCTTCCCCATAAGCAAGTCCACATGTTGTCCCACAAATGTAATGTTACTCCCTGCTCAATCTGCAGACAAATTGTTAGTCACCCCCCTTAATGAACAGAAACGTTCGCATCAGTGCAACTCACTTGCTTGGAGTTTTGTGCAGTTAAACTAGGCAAAGTTAAATGGAAATTTACAGGTCACCACTCACGTTTGCTCTATTGCTGATGCTTAATCTTTCCAAATTACTGAAGATTTTTCCTATCGGTCCCCATGATGTTTTTCAGCTGAGGCAGATGGGGGGATGCCATCCTCAAATTTCTACGTCGCCATGCAATTTATTTTCCTATTCTCATTTTATAGCTCTTGTAAACTCAGTGCACACTATCAGAATGCTGGGCCGGCCTAGGCGAATTACTCCGATGCCTTACCAGACCTTAAATTCCAGCTATGCACCCGCCCCCCCCGCCCCCCTCCACCACTCCCTGTCCCCGACAAGCCCAGGTGAATGAGCACAAAGTTCTAGGTCCACGCTCCAGAGCAATGCTGAGGGCTGCACTATCAGAAGCACAGGCCCTTCATTAAAGTGAGTGACCCATCGGTCTACTCCAGGGATGCACTTCCGTGGATCGGTGCAGTATTGACGGGCTGAATGGCCTCAACCTCCACTGTGGGTTTCTATGGTCGAGGGGGACTGCAAAGCTCCTGTGGCAGTGTCAAAGGACAGCGAGGAAACTGCCAGTAGGCTTGGTCAACATTCCTCCCACTACCAAGTTCCCAAAAGCAAGCGTGAGCGCCACTTGTTGAATGCTCCTGGTGATCTCGCTGTGTATACAGCAGATACGGTGGTCATTCAGGTCAGAAGAGTCACAGCACTTCAAAGCAATAACTTGAATGCAAAGGAATTTGGGCTGTTTCTAGCAGGCAGCACTGAAGTCAGTTTTACAAGGTGTGTCTGTAGTGGGGTAGGCGCAGCAAACAGGAAAGTGGAGTTGAAGCCACAAACAGACCAGCCATGGCCTTACGACACAGGGCAGCAAGCTTGACGGCTTACCCCGATTCCTAATTCCTATGCTTTTTCTTCCATTGTTTCTTTAGCTTCTGTAACTAGCAATACTTCATATCTGTATCAAAACTTTTACCTTGCTTGCACCCCAAAAAAAGTGAAGAGTCAAGTGTTGACCACTTGTGGGTGGCATGGTGGCTCAGTGGTTAGCCTCACAGCACCAGTGACTCAGGTTCAATTCCAGCCTCGGGCAACTGTCTGTGTGGAGTTTGCACATTCTCCCTGTGTCTATGTGGGTTTCTCATGGGTGCTCCGGTTTCCTCCCACAGTCCAAGGATGTGCAGGTGAGGGTGGGTTGGCCATGTTAAATTGCCTGTAGTGTTCAGGGGCATTAGTCAGGGAAATTGTAGAGTAATCGGGTAGGGGAATGGGTCTGGGTGGGTTACTCTTCGAAGGGTCATGTGGACTTGTTGGGTTGAATGTCCGGTTTCCACACTGTAGGGATTCTATGGCAATCTTTCTACTGTCAATTGTCAGGTTCAAGGTCTTTTAAGGAAAGGAGGAAGAGAAAGGGGAAGGTTTAGGGGATAGTGGGTGCTGTGAATCTGAACGGACAGAACGGTCTGCCAGGGGATGGACTGCAAACCCCTACCTGACACAGGTTCACTGTAACTTTGGATTGGAAGGATCAAGAGTATTTGCATTTCTCTAATCCTTAGACTTTCTTGTCACATCCCAAAGTCTTTTACAGTAATGGAGTCCTTCCAAAATGTTGTCACTGTCATAATGTCGAAACTGACATACCAGCCCTATACTTCACTCTTGAATAGTCCGGTGTCATTTTAAGATTACGCCCTCTTGTTCTGGAATCCCCTGACCCCTCCCCACCAAGGTCACTGCCATCACCAAAGGAAGTGAAAGTTGTGAGGGGATTCTGTAACAACTCACTGATACCTACTGTTGACTCCGCACCCAGTCCACAAAGACAAACACCTCCTCGTCTCTACAAGCAGAGAGTTATTATTAATCAGGAAATCTGGGGGTGTGAGGAGTGGGGCCAACCATGACTTGGAAGGATGTTAGGTGCAAAGATTACTAATGTGAACAGTGCACTGGGTTTAATGGGATAGTTAATCTTCACTCATTCACTCTACCCTGGTACAACACATACACACAGTCCACAACACTCTCCATCCATAGCCCAACATCCCTCAATCATTATGAGGAGTATTGATAAGGTGAATGGCAGCTGTCTTTTCCCGAGAGTGGGGGACATCAAGACTAAGAGGGAATTTTTTTTTAGGTGAGAGGAGAGAGATTTAAAAATGGCACGAAGGGCAATTCTTTTATCCACAGTGGTTCAAATGTGGAATGAATTTCCCAAGGAAGTGATTGGCATGGGTACAGTTACAACATTTGATAGACACTTAGATAAATACATGAATAAGAAATATTTGCTGGGATATGGCCCAAGCGCAGGCAGGTGAAGTATTTTTGTTTGGAATTATGGCCTGGATGGACGAAAGAGTTTCATTCCATGCTGTATGACTCTATTAGTGCTCAGCTAATCTAAAGTAAGATTGGACCTATCTCCTGCTCTCAGTCAGTTACTTGTATTTACACCTTTAACAATAATAAATTATGCCAAGGCATTTCAGAAGAAAAATATTTTCAAGGGGTAGACAGCCAGAGAGGATTAGGAACTTCCTGCTTTCACAGGCTCAGCAACTGGTGGCTCATGCTCAAGAGTTGGGGATGGGCAGCACACCAGATTCAAAGGAAGGCAGAGATTAAGATGGTTAGAAGGCTGGAGGGGGTCAGGGTGTTTCTGTAGGGTGGAAGGGTATAAAGTTTAACTCAACTGGGCTAGCCATATAAATACAGTGGCTACAAGAGCATGTCAGAGGCAAGGAATACAGCAGTGAGTAACTCACCTCCTGACTCCCCAAAGCCTGTCCACCATCTACAGGGCACGAGTCAGGAGTGTGATGGAGTAATCCCTACTTGCCTGGATGAGTGCAGCCCCAACAACACTCAAGATACTTGACACCATCCAAGACAAAGCAGCCACTTAATTAGCACCACATCCACAAGCATCCATTCCCACCACTGACACATCAGTATCAGCATGTACCTTCTCCAAGATGCACAATAGAAATTCACCAAACGTCCTTAGACAGCACCTTCCAAACCCATGACCGCTTCAATGTGGAAGGACAAGGGCAGCAGACACGTAGAAACACGACCAATTGCAAGTCCCCTTCCAAGCTACTCACCATCCTGACTTGGAAATATATCGCTGTTCTTTCACTGTGGCTGTGTCAAAAACCGGAATTCCCTCCCTCAGGGCATAGTGGGTCAACCCACAGCACATGGACTGCAAAAGATTCAAAAAGGCAGCTTACCACCACCTTCTCGAGGGGCATCTCGGGACAGGCAATAAATGCTGGCCCAGCCACCTGTGCCGACATCTGATGAGTCAATTAAAAAATGGAAATTAACGTTCCCTTCCGGACAGAGGCACTCCAGAAGAAGAGTGACATGACACAGAAAACCCAATATGACTGCCCTTGAACCATCCACAAATGGATGACAAAATGCGATTCTAATGCAAACTATCATTTTTGCTGGGTTTTACTTGGCTATAATTATATCAAAGTCACATTGATTGAGCCATAACACTGTCAGTCACAACAGCTGAAAGGCAGTCACACAGAAGTTGAGGAAGGTTCTATTAATTACAATGCCTCACAGCATAGCAATGAGTACAGTCTGTACATTTCCCAACATGATTTACTATCATGTGTGTGCCATTTAAACCTGAAGACTTGCAAGAGGATTTGCTTTAAGTGACTGCAACACTGGACTAGGGCTCCTTTACTCTTGGATTAAGCATGCAGACCCTCCCTCCTATCCCCTTGGTAATATCTTTGGTGCGATTCTCCAATACTATTACTACGGCTCACAGGACAACAAGGTACTGCTTCTGTCCAAACCAAACAGGTCAACGAGTAGGAAAGTTTTAAGTCTTAATAGTTTTTTTAAAAGTTCATAAAATAATCAGCTTGGGTGTAGAGATGCCCTTTTCCTGCAGTGGTCTTTATAGGGCATGCGAGGGCAGATAGTACACTCAATGTGTCCAAACCCAGTCCAAATGGTGAGGCAGAGATTCCTGCTGGGATCTGGTAAAGTGCTGCCTTCTTGGCCAAATCAGATTTTAGATATAGACTTTCAGTTTTATACTCACATGTGCTCAAGTACAGAAGTATAAGAGTACTGTGAAGTATACAATGTCTTCACACAAGGCACCAACTGAGGTGCTAACTAGTAAGAGAAACAGTTTAAAAAAAAGTTTAGCATTCCTTCATAGAATAAGTAGAAAAACAAAGAAATAAGGCAACCGTTACCATTAAAGTCTTTTGCCAAAATTGCCAAAAATCATTTGCCAATTCAATCACAAATCTCGGACACTTGGTGGGACTGTGCCCTGGTCACAAGGAGTGTGTGCAATTGTTTAAAGAGTAGAGAAAATTGCAAGACCTTTTCATTTGGATGGAAAAGAACCCCCTCACACACACACACATACCTCCCTCCCCAGATAAAATAAGGAAAGTGAACACACGCACACATAAAATTCCATCAACTCTGTTACAAATATTTTTTGACACAAGTTCAAGATTATTATTTTTCTGTGGCAATATCAAAAGAGAAAGAGGGGGCAATTAACTGTTTGCAGAGAAATCGCAACGCAGGACCCCATAATGGTGTCATTTGCACTCCAGTCACAAGTGCCTAACGCTCAGTCCTCCCCGTAATTAGGGAGATACACTGTACTGGCTCAGTGACTAATTAGCAAATTATGTTGAAAATAGCATCCTCCTAATTAACCGTTATTATGGCATTTTCTGAAGTTGTGGCTTTAATTAGCAAGAACCTGATGCATGCGCTTTCAAAACTGCGTTAAAAACATGATCAATAAGCACTAGAGATTATTATGAAGCGAAAAGCACGGGCAGCTGATTAATTTGCTTTATGCAAAGTTGCTGTGTATTTAATAATATTTTATCTGAGTTGCAAGAAACAGGTATAATTCGGTTCCATTAGAAATTGCTGCTATTCATTAGCGCAACTAGCTTTGTGTCGGTCCAATCAGAATTCTATTTTTCGGGCTGCAACAACATCAAAGTCAAGTACTGAAAGTTTTAATTAACTGACACTAATGAGGTCATTGAAACTGATATATCAGCAATTCAGCACACCGTTAAATGTGTTTATCCAGGGACTTGTCAAAAACATTTCTTTACCACAAATATTGTCCATTAAAAGTTTGCTTCTTGCGTCTCGAGCTACAGTGGTGGCTCCCAACAGCTTTCTGATGTCAAATCTGTACTCATCGGGCCATTTGCTCTCTTCATCATTTCCCCTCCATCCCTGACACCTTGTATCTCTCACTAGCTCAAATCTCTCTCGGGCCTTGCCCCTCCCTCTGCCTGCAATCTCCTTTATACAGAAACGAAGAACAGGAAAATTCGAGCCGGTTCAATATGATTATAGCTGATTCTATATGTCAGTTCCATATTCCCGCTTTCTTTCCCTAACCCTCGGTGCCTTTAAAATCTGAAATCTCTTTCTTGAATATATTCAGTGATTTGACCTCCACCGACTTATTTGGTAGAGAAAGGTTCACCACCCTTTGAGTGAAGTATTGTTTCCTCATCTCAGTCCTAAGTAGCTGAGACTGTGTTCACTGGTTACATCATCTTCTTTGCATCTGGCGCATCCAACCCCTGTTAGAATTTGATACATTTCAATCAGATCCCCTCTCATCCTTCTAAACTCTAGTGAATACAGGCCTCACAAATCTCCGAGGCCTCTACCCTGTACTAATCTGGCCTCTTACTCATCCTTGATTTTCATTGTCCCATTGTTAGCAGTTGTCATGTCAGCTGCCTGGGGTCTAAACTCTTCAATTCCCTCCACAATCTGTCTTAGATGCTCCTTAAAAACTACTTATTTGACCAACCTCGTATCTCCTTTTGTAACTCACTGTCAAAATTTAATTTAATAACTCTCTTGTGAAGCACTTTGGAACATTTTGCTAAGTAAGGCATTATATAATCACAGGATCATACAAGAGTTACAGCACAGGAGGCCACTGGGCCCTCTATGCTGTTCATGTCCCTCTATTCCCTGCCTATTCATGTAGCAATCAAGGTGCCTCTTAAATGTTGCTATTGTATGCACCTCCATCTTCTCTTGCAGCACATTGCAGACACTTACTCCAGCCACACTGATGCCTCTCATCACTTTTAAACTTAGCCTTTTTTAACTTAACCATTTGTTAACTAGTAATTGGCATTTCTGCTTGGGGAAAAAAGATTCTGACTATCTGTGCCCCTCATGGTTTTGTAAACTTCTTTCAGGTCACCCCCTCATCCTTTGACGTTCAAGTGAAAATAACATTTGTGGGCAGCACGGTGGCACAGTGGTTAGCACTGCTGCCTCACAGCGCCAGAGACCCGGGTTCAATTCCCGCCTCAGGCGACTGTGTGGAGTTTGCACATTCTCCCCGTGTCTGCGTGGGTTTCCTCCGGGTGCTCCGGTTTCCTCCCACAGTCACAAAGATGTGCAGGTTAGGTGAATTGGCCATGCTAAATTGCCCGTAGTGTTAGGTAAAGGGGTAAATGTACGGGAATGGGTGGGTTACGCTTCGGCGGGTCGGTGTGGACTTGTTGGGCCAAAGGGCCTGTTTCCACACTGTAAGTAATCTAATCTAAAGTAATCTAATCTAAAAAAAACATAAACTATGCAAATGCAACTTGAGAATGATGTTTTGATAGCTCAAGGAAGAGGCCTTTCCTCATGTCTGATGCTTGACTATGAAGACTATTCGACTGTGAGAGCACCAGGAGTTCACCTGAAGTCAACACACAAGCCCTTTAAGCACTAGGACTCTGTACTATGATTTACTAAGGAAATAAAAGGCCAGTTTTCACCTATGTTGTGTAATGACATCAAGCCAATTGTAGTCACCCAGAATTCAGACAACTCAACAAGACTGAAATCACCCTTATGTGGCAGAGAACACTCTTTACAAAGTATACTAATCAAGTCACCTTGATGTTTACATTACTTTCTTAGACTTGCACTATGTAATTTATTTAATTTCTTTTCAGCAGGGTAATGGATGCATTACTAAGGTATTAAGAGCATGATACCTGACTATGATATTCCATGCAAAGGCTGACAAAGGAGGACAAAACTGAGGTGAAATTTTTGGCTGGAGGTTTTTTTGGTTGAACATTTTGGTTTTCGGTCAGTGTTTAGTTAATTTGGCATTTAATCGAATAGCAATCCACCCAGAGGGAAGAAGCAGTAGAGGAAAAAAAGTAATGTTTGGGAATGAACATACTGGAGCTCCAATTTGAAGTATGCAAGCAGAGTCAGACCAGTAAATATCGTTTGCAAGTTTTAAGGGTTTTTGCTGGATAATGAGAGTTTGTAGTGCCCAACAGCAAAGTATGCAAAAACACCCAATCTTATGCCCAAGACAAAAGTAATCCAAATGCAGCCTGTTCTGACATAACACGATAGTTCCCTTCCCATACGATCCAACGTTATAAGGAAATCGCATGATAGCAGCACCCTTTAAACCAATGGGACTTTCTTTCTTTATTCATTCATGGGACGAGGGTGTCGCTGACTAGGCCAGCATTTACTGCCCATCCCTAATTGCCCAGAGGGCAGTTATGAGTCAGTCACATGATAGTTTCCCACCCTTAAGGGCATTAACGAACCCAATGGGTTTTCCACCAATCGACAATGGATTCATGGTCATCATTAGATTCTTAATTTCACATTTTTGTTGAATTCAAATTCCACCATCTGCTGTGGCGGAATTTGAACCCAGTCCCCAGAACATTCCCTGGGTCTCTAGATTAACAGTCCAGCAATAATACCACTAGGCCATTGCCTCCCCCCGGAATCACATTATAGCCAATACAGGTAAGGAAAGTTCGCGCTCTTCAAATAATGGTCTAAATTCTTCAATTGCGTTACAGCCAATTCTCATTGAAGAAATACACGTTAAAGCAAACTTACTGCATACAAGAACGCCAATGGAAACTGATATCTTCCATTGAGGAGAGATGGAGAGAAAAGTCAGGGTAAGGTTATGGGGTGGGGAGGTAATAGAAATTAATGCTCATTTATGTTTGCCTTGTTGTACAAACTAATGTTAATGCAGAACATTTTCTAATCTACTTTCCTCAGATTTGTTCATGGACGGTTGAAGTCCTCGGTGGATACTGGAAATCCATTAGCTTTCTTTGCCAAAGATTGTCCAAGTGTCTTGTTAAACTAGTGGGACTGATGATAATTTACTGCCAACCCATGACCTGATTGGCAACAGCCTGTGGAGAGCCTTCAATGAGAGAGCACTTATAATTTAGTGGCTGAGCGTAAAATAGACAGGGACAATCTTTTATACGTGGGCCGAGGGAGGGGCGGGAGGCTGGTTGACAACATGTGCCACCCTTCAAAGAGACAGCAGCGAGGTGTCTGGGTCTCCAGGCCTTTGACCTCTGATTTGTTTTCCCACAAGGCCTTCGACCACCTCCCCCGCCCCACCCAGCAAGCGGTGAAGCTGTTTTGCTGTCTGAATTAGTCACATAAATGAATAAGCCTCTAAGTGTTTCCAAAAGGCAATTGAGAGGTTGGTTCATTTACACCAAAATGTAGCCCCGCTGGTTTAAAATTAAAACATACACCCAAGTTAAACCTTTCCCTTGTGCCCACTGACCCATGGGATAAGTCTTGAACTCACATGAAAATAGATCCCAGCCTCTTGCATTCACCTAACAAAATCCTTTTCTAATTCCTTTCTTCTTCCTCTCTCGCCAAGGTTCCACACTGACTGAGATGTCACAAATCTTTTGAATGCTGAATTCATTCACTTTGCACTGAAGTAACATCCCTTCCTACCACACAGTGGCTCTAGAGAAGTAGAAAATTCCTGACATTAGGCATTTCGGGTCAGGAGGTCTTGACAGCTAAAAGGGCCACCTCGAAGACTGAACAATAAACCTTCTATTACTGATAAGATGATTTAAAGGATTCACTGTGTTGTGTGGTGTCCTCACAACTGAAACTATTCATTTGGCATTTACTGTCAATGACAAGTGGACTCATATGTCTGTCAGTGTTAACTTGTCACCAAACATGCTACTGAGGAATGATCAAAGAATTCACGGCTTGCAAGAGTTTATGATCTATAAACTGACTAATCATCTGTAGTTAGTGCAGTATTCATAATATTATTGAACTTACGTGACAACAGCCCTTTATCCTAATGGTCTAATCCTTTTTACTGAGATACAAGGGCCAACAATGACCATTTCCAACAAAGGAGAATATGACCATCGTTCCTCAACACTGAAGTGCATTATTGTTGTATTGTTGTTGAAAACCACACCATCAATATCATTGGGGGGGGGGGGGTGGTGTGATGATGGTGGCTTAATCAATGCAGCCATATTAATACCTTGGCCACAAGCATTGTTCAAAGGCTGGGGATTCTGTGGCAAGTAACTCACCTCACCCGACTCCCTGGAGCTTGTCCATCATCTGCAAGTCAGAAGTGTGATGGAATTCTCCCCACTTGTCTGGTTGAGTGTAGCTCCAATGTCAGTCAAGAAGCTTGATACCATCCAGGACAAAGCAGCCCATTTCATTGGCACCCCATCCACCATTTTCAGTATTCACTCCCTCCAATAACTCTCAGTAGCAGCAATAAGTGCCATCTAGAAGATGCACTGCAGAAGCTTACCCAGACTCCTTCTACAGTACTTTCAAATGCATGACCTCTAGTACCTAGAGGAATAAGGATAATATACTCATCGGAATACCATGCACCTGCAAGTTTGCCTCCAAGCCACACACTATCCTGACTTGGAACTGGTGTTATTTTGCCCCCACATGATGTTTTACTGAACACACCTGTTGCTTATGTTATCTTCTGCAGCATAAGAAATTGGGTATGAATACCGTGGTACTGAAGGATCCAATTGACCCAGGTATTACAGGTAATGACTATGCACAAGTATTTTATTCCTCAGGCAGATAAATTACTGGGCTATAACTAAGGTATTCGTTTGCAACAGAACAACATTCTTCCAGTTGAGTGTCATGCTTCAAGTAATCTCTAGGTTAAGATGGAGTCTAGGATCTTTGCTGGAAATCCCTCCCTCCCACTATGAATGGAGTGGAGATGGTTTACCAGACTAATAACTAGCTGGAATGGGGCTGTGGGAGGGGGGGTGGCGGTTGTACGAGGAAAGGCTAGACAGGCTAGGTCTGTATACACTTAAGTTTAGTTGAATTAGACATGACTTCGTTGAATCTTATAATATCCGGAGGAGTCTTCGAGTCATAGAGATCTACAGAACGGAAACAGATCCTTCGGTCCAACTCATCCATGCCAGCCAGATATCCCAACCCAATCTAGTCCCACCTGCCAGCACCTGATCCATATACCTCCAAATCCTTCCTATTCATATACCCATTCCAGATGCCTTTTAAATGCTGCAATGGTACCAGCTTCCATCACTTCCTCTGGCAGGTTATGCCATACACACCACTCTCTGCGTGAAAAAGTTGTCCCTTAGGTCCCTTTTGTATCTTTTTCCTCTCACCCTAAACCTATGTCCTCTAGGTTTGACAGCATACGGTTTAAAAAAATTAGGGGCTGCCCATTTAAAATGGAGATAAAGCTGTTTTTCCCTCTGTTAAAAGGTCATGAGTCAATGCACTTCTCCTGAAAAGATGGTGGAAGCACAGTCCTTGAACACCTTTTTGTAAAAATTGACACATCGGTTCATCTTAAGCAATGGTAGGAGGGATGTGAATGGTTAACAGGGTTAGATGGAAGACTGATTTGAAATTGCAATCAGATCAGCTTTGATCTCATTGAATAGTGGAGGAGGCTCAATGGGCTGAATGGCCTCTCCTGTTCCAGATTCAAATGGTCCTGCGTATTCCCACTATGTAGCAGTTCAAGAATGCAGTTCTCCACCATCTCATTGCCTCAAGGGCAATCATGAATGGACAACAAATGCTGATCCAGCCAGGGACATCGTGCGAGCTAATAATATCACAATAAGTCTAAAATTGCTTTTCCATAAGGTTCAATGGGCAGCACACTTTGGCATACAGGTCTTGCCCTCAGTAAATAAAACTAACCAGGTTTACCAAGGAAGAAGCCTGATTTTGGAGGGTCAAAAGATAGGTTGATGAAATGTTTTGGAAGATACATTACAGAAAGGAAAACCAAAATGTACAGTCGACGAAAGGGAAGTATCTGTCACCAAAGATGGAGTAGGTGAAGGGAGGCTAGAATCAGAGACAAGGAGGAAGTGAGGATTGCAGATGCTGGGGATCAGAGTCGAGAGTGTGGTGCTGGGAAAGCACAGCAGGTCAGGCAGCATCCGAGGAGCAGGAGAATTGACGTTTCATGCATAATTCCTAATGAAGGGCTTATGCCTGAAACGTCGATTCTACTGCCCCTCGGATACTGCCTGACTGTCTGTGCCTTAATAGCACCACACTCTCAACTAGAGTCAGAGACTGAATGTTACGGGTAAAGATGACAGGCATGTGAGTGGAATGAGTTCAACAAGGTTTGTTGATCAGAATTTTACACTCCATCAGAGACAGGACAATGCTGTTCATTGAGAAGGATGTGGTGATGATCTGGCAAGGCTCAGCACAGGACAAGAAGCAAGCAATAGAGTTTTGGAGGCTTTGGTAGAACCAGAGGGTGTAAGATAAAAGGTCCACAAGAAGCTGCCAAGAAATGGACTTGAGAAGATAACATGTACTTTAGAGAGTGTGAGTAAATTGAGGCACATACTCTGGTGTGGCATTCAGATCGTGCTAATCTGTTGTGGTCAACAAGTGTCTCACAGCAGGTCAGGCAGCATCCGAGGAGCAGGAGAATTGATGTTTCGAACATAAGCTCTTCATCAGGAATGTGGGGGACCCCAAGGGAGCTGAGAGTGCGATAGGTAGATGAAGGTGGGGGTGAAGGTGATAAGTCGGAGAGGAGGGTGGACCGGATAGGCGGGAAGGAAGATGGACAGGTAGGACAGTTCAAGAGGGCCATGCCGAGATGGAGGGTTGGAACTGGGATAAGGTGGGGAGAGGGGAAATGAAGAAACTGGTGAAATGCACATTGATCGCGTGGGGTTGGAGGGTTCAAAGGCGGAAGATAAGGTGTCCTTTCTCCAGGTGTCAAATGGCCAGAACTTGGTGGTGGAGGAGGCCCAGGACTCGCGTGCCCTTGGCGGCCTGGGAGTTGAAGTGATCGACCACATTGCAGTGCCGTTGTTTAGTGTATGTGTCCCAGAGATGCTCTCTGAAACCCTCCCATTTATCTCTCAACCCCCTTCGGCACCCCCCACATTCCTAGTGAACAGTTCAAAACGTCAACTCTCCTGCTCCTCAGATGCTGCCTACTTGGCTGTGCTTTCCTAGCACCACACTTTTTGACTCTGATCTCCAGCCCTCACTTTCTCCTGCTCTGTTGTGGTGTTCAATTTTGGACACTGAGCCCAGTAATCCCTCTCTAGTGCACTGAAAGAATCCAAAAACTTTGTTTTAAATCAGAACAAGCAGAGGTATCTCGGTCATCACTAACGTATCAACCAACAGGGCGGCATGGTGGCTCAGTGGTTAGCACTGCTGCCTCACAGCACCAGGGACCCAGGTTCGATTCTAGTCTTAGATGACTGTCTGTGTGGAGTTTGCACATTCTCCCTGTGTCTGTGTGGGTTTCCTCCGCATGCTCCAGTTTCCTTCCACAATCCAAAGATGTGCAGGCCAGGTGAATTGGCCATGCTAAATTGCCCATACAGAGGGAGATGGGTCTGGGTGGGTTACTCTTCGGAGGGTCAGTGTGGACTGGTTGGGCCGAAGGGCCTGTTTCCACACTGTAGGGAATCTAATCTAATCAAAACTGAAATAGTGCCATTCGTGGTAGCTCGCTGTGTACTATTTGGCTGAGGTTTTGCCTACATTACAATGGTGTCTACACCTCACCACTTAACTGTCTGTGGAGTGCTTCGGGACTGTGAGAGGTGGTATAGAAATACAGGTCCTTTTTTGCGAGTGGCAGATTGCAGCTGAGCATGCTGCCCTTCTTGGCAACACATGATTTGCTGTTTCTCCTCACTGCTCCAGTGTGTCCTTCAGCTGGTAATGTGAGGACTGACTCGAACATCCCCCACACCGAATGCTCATATCAGTTGTGAGGCTTATAATTACACTGCACACTCTTTGAAATCATTATGTGAAAAATGTAGTCGCTTAAAAGGAGAACTCTGCCATAGCCTTTGACTGGTGTAGCGATCAGAGGGTTAACTACAGAGCATTAATATTTCAATGTCAGGTTAGTTGTTAAGCTGGACAATTAAATGGCAATCACTTGCCTTAAACAAATAACTCTCACTTGTGTGTGTGTGTGTGTGCTAAGGTATATGCCCAATGGTACTATTTTTAAATGTGAATCAAAATGAAACCAGTTCAAATATGAAGAGGGCAGCTTCAGACCATGCTCTGCATAAAGGGTGGGTAGAGGAACTTTCTTTCTCTCAAAAAGAAAAATTGCCATAGGTGTACATAGCTGACTCATGTTCTGTGCTGCTCTATCCTGCCACATCTAAAGAGCAGCACTTTGTAGCATTGCTTCTCAAAGGCTGCGCTGAGTGCTTCTCTGTGCCTTTTAGTGGTTTACACCTTAATCTCATTTGTTTGATCCACCAGAATTGGGTTACCCCCCCCGAGTGATTGATATCCAGCATCCGAGAGGCTGCTCGCTGTCATAATTATACGGCAGGAGTACACACAACAAAGCCACATGCTCTATAGCAACAGAAAATGCCACAGAATGATGAAAAATGCAAACAGGTTTGACAGCTGGAGATGTTAAGGAAGCATGATATCAAGAATCCCAGGCAGGGGAAATGAATTATAGAAAGCTAGGTGGCTTTGTTTATTGTTCAGCTTTTCTGTTTTGTTTTTATTTTTGGTGTCCCTGAGGGAGGAAAGAGCTAGTGGGGCTGTCTTTCTTTTAAAAGAAATAAAGAAAAAGGATAGCTGAGGTATGCGGACAGGGTGGAGGGGGTGTCAGGGGTGGAATGCCGGTCGCTGTATCTGACGCCTTCAACCCATTCATCCGGACGACTGTGGGAAGTGAGGAAGGGGGACAAGAAATGGCAATGGTACAAACAATCCTGATGGCTTTTATTCTGCTCTTGATCTACCATCAGCCTTTCTGAGCTCTGAATGACAGCTGACATTCTCCACTTCATGGATGGGAACTCCGAGCAGTTTGATGGTTATCGACCCAGACAAGTGTAGGAAAATGTCAAGCTTGGAATATTTCCACAGACTGCCTCTCTCTCTCTCTCTGTGCCACCCCCACCTCCAAATCCCTTTATATTCAAGTGTATTCCAGGCTTGTGTGTTTCTGGCTCTTTATCGCTCCTGAGAGAGGGGGGAGAAAAGCAACCTCTTTTTTTGTAACGCCAAAAATGTTAATACTCTTCTCAATGCCCCTGTTACATTGTCATGTCAAAACCAATTTAATGGGGAGGGGTGGGGGAGGGAAGCATTCTCGATATACAGAAAAGAAAATTAAACAATTAGCAAGCAAATAGGCTCTCTGAGAGGTAAGATCCAACCCACCAAGTGTATTGGATTTTCATATGAAAGGGAGTCTAAAGGTCACATCTCCTCACTGCTGTAAGGTTCCCAGCAACATGAGATACCTATAGAAGGCCTTTGCATGCATAAATGGTCATACAGAAGGTGTTGCCGATTAAACTATCGTATTTCAAAGGACCTACAGTAAGCCAGAAAGGAAGAAAAGAGGCCTGTGTCTTTTGTTAGTCAAAGAGCTACAGTAGGTGATAATTAACCCATTTTTTTGTTAAGAAATCCCATGGACAAAAGTCAGAGGATTACCACCCAATCTATTGTTGCCTCAAGATAAGGATGTTTTATCCCACTGTACAATAGGCCCAGTGAGCCCTGTGGAGATAGCGATTAGAAAGCAAACTGTTACTACTTAAAACGTTATACAATATAATATTATTTTAAATATAATTAAAAAGATTGTACTATATAAGCGCATTCCTGAGAGCATTGGGAACATTATTAACAGCAGTTTTGTACAACTAAACAGCATCAGTCCCTAATTTACGGCTCTCGGTGTTTGGCTAAAATATTTATTGGGCAAGATACAATTATTATTTCATTAATTAGAGCTTAATTAATGCAAAAGTAGGATATGATTCATGAGTTTGATTGATTAGCGGGGTTTCTAGCTGAAGTGTAAAAACAACATTTGAAAACATGTTTGAATAGTGAAAAAATTATTCTTCATATTGAAACCTCCTCACGACTGTTCTAGTTTGATCTAAGTACATCAAAAATTTGGTAAATATTAATTACTAACTGAAAACCCCCACACAATATTAAAATATACAGTCATTTCAAAAGTAACATAATATTTTCTCAAAGTCTTTGTTTCTTTTCCTCTCACTTCCTCATCTCAGAGCACTATCGCCCACTGAAGTGCAGTTTAATTGTCATCAGACATCTCACCCATTTCCAGTGAGTCAAGTCATGGAGACATGTAATGCACCAGTTACTTATATTTATGTAGTTCTTGTAATGTATTAAAACATTAACAGCAGCAAACAAAATCTGAGACAAACAAGGGGATATTAAGAAAGGTCACAAAAGGATTATAGATTTTAGAGAGAGTCTCAAAGCAAGAAAGAGGTGACAAAGAATTATAGGGATGTCCGGAGCTTAGGGCCTCAGCAAACTAAAGGAGTGGCCTCCAAGCTGGGCACTGTGTTTCAGATCTTAACAAATTTCTGTGTCAAAGAGTTATAGAGACATAGAGATGTACAGCACAGAAAGAGACCCTTCAGTCTAACTTGTCTATGCCAACCAGATATCCTAAATTGATCTAGTCCCATTTGCCAGCATTTGGCCCATATTTGTCCAAATCTTTAATATTCATATAATTATCATGCCTTTTAAATGTTGTAATTTTACCAGCCTCCACCACTTCCTCTGTTAGCTCACTCCATACACACACCACCCTCTGCATGAACAGGTTGTCCCTTCAGTCCCTTTTAAATCTTTCCCCTCTCACCTTAAACCTATGCCCTCCAGTTTTGGACTCCCCTACCCTGGGGAAAAGTCCTTGCCTATTCATCCTATCCATGCCTATCATGATTTTATAAACTTCTATAAGGTCACCCCTCAGCCTCTTTATTTTCTCGCTCTCTCTCTTACTCTCAATCATTGTAGAACACCAAAAACTAAGTCCAGTCCTGGCCTCCATGGGCATAGTCAAGAATATCCTACTCAAGAGACAGAAGTTGCAATTTTCACACCCGTGCCACTGCCTTTGCTAATGGAGCACAGGTCACACACCAAAGATGTTACCTCAGCTCGAAATGGGCACAGGATCCATGCAGAATCATGTGCTGCATTAACTAGTGGAACCAGCAACAATGTAGAAAAGCCCACGCACTCTCCTCTAACCTAACCTCTTGCCAAACTAAGCCAGGACCCTGACTGGGAGGTGGTAATAAAAAAAAGACCAAATCTCTGGTCTGCTCCTATTTCACGGTCCATCCCCTCTATCCTGTATCTCTTTGGAGGGCTGTTGTGCCTAAACTCGACAGAACCTCTTTGACTAAGACCTTGTTTCTCCCTGACTCTCTGCCTACCATCCGTTCTGACTGACAGCGGTGGTAGATAGGGAGTTGGAAGAGAGTAAATCCACTGACACCACACCTCCCCATATTTGTACCCTGCACCAACACACATGCACTATCATCCTACGTGCTTTCTATACTTGCTGCAGCGGAGTTCTCTCTAATGGTGGATCCAGAGCCACCTCGATAGTGAAGTCAGGCTTTGGAAAGATGAGTTTTGGAGTGAACTGGCTCAAAGATCTGGTCTTCCCTTTGGTAGCACTGTGGCTAGCACTGCTACCTCACTGCACCAGCGACCCAGGTTCGATTCCAGCCTCGAGCAACTATCTGTGTGGCTTGGGTTTCCTCCGGGTGCTCCGGTTTCCAAAGGTGTGTAGGTTAGGTGAATTGGCCATGCTAAATTGCCCCCATAGTGTCCAGGGATGTGTAGATTAGGTGCATTAGTCAGGGGTAAATATAGAGTAATAGGGTAGAAGAATGGGTCTGGGTGGGTTACTCTTCAGAGGGTCAATGTGGACTTGTTGGACCGAAGGGCCTGTTTCTATACTGTAGGAATTCTATGATTCTATATAAATAGTGACTTAAAGGCAACAATGGGATATTCTCACACCAACATGGAATCAGAGGACCTCGACAAGAGGTGAATCTAACTCTGAAAAGAAAAGCTGGAACTCTAAAACAGTAACAAACTTCTTATCTCAGTTACCATGGTTCACATTAGCCCATTTGGATAAATGTCATTCTGATGAAATCCTTCAATTAACAAGGTCTATGTCAGCACATCTTGAGAACTAATCACCTAGGTGTCAGTAAATAGCTAGTCCTCACTGTGCCATTTCACCAATGATGTTTTTTTCTTGCTGCTTGCAACTTAGTAAAATACTTGTTGGTCCAATTATGGGTGGCAGGTTAACTCAGTGGTTAGCACTGCTGCCTTACAGCTCCAGGGACCCGGGTTCGATTCTCGTCTCAGGTGACTATCTGTGTGGAGTTTGCATATTCTCCCCGTGTCTCCAGGTGCTCTGGTTTCCTCCCACAGTCCAAAGATGTGCAGGTTAGGTGGATTGGCTATGCTAAATTGTGCATAGTCAGGGGTAAATATAGGGTATGGGGAATGGGTCTGGGTGGGTTACTCTTCGGAAGGTCGGTGTGGATATGTTGGGCTGAAGTGTCTGTTTCCATACTGTAGGGAATCTCATCTAATTCCAAGTGTTTAATGTCCTAGGATCTGACAAAAGTAAGTGGCCCTTTTATCTCTGTCTGTCATTTTTTGGTTTCCAGTCTTTTGTAGTAACGACAGGTCCCTTTGTCAAGGAGTGAACTCCTTCCCACCCCCTACAGCATTCAGCTGCCTTCATTTTCTCATTGTCAGAGAATATCAAAGTCAAGCAGGGCTCCTCCAGGCCATAGCTGACCACTAACATGGCCCCGTCCATGAGTCTGCCCAATCCACACAAATCAGGATTGCCGAATTTTCCTGACACAGCAAACTACACCTCACACTTATCCAGAGCACAGCATCAAACGATCCCTCACTTACACACACACACCAATGTTTCACTGAATCCCTACTCTGTGGAAGCAGGCAATTCGGCCTATCACGTTCACACTGACCCCCCCCCCCCTGAAGAGCATACTGAATCCTTGCATTTCCCATGGCTAACCCACCTAGCCTGCAGATCCCTGGACACTACGGGAAAATTTAGCATGGCCAATTCACCTAACCTGCACATCTGTGGATTGTGGGAGGAAACCCGGAGGATATAGGTAGAATGTGCAAACTCCACACAGACAGTCATCTGAGGCTGGATTCGAATCCGGGTCCCTGGTGCTGTGAGACAGCAGTGCAAACCACTAGGTTACAGTGCTGCTCTCATTTGCTGTCATGGGCTCTGGGTGAATTGGGCATGTAATCAGATAGAAGGTTCCTTCATTGGCAATGATACACGTTTTATCTTTTCCATCACTGTCCTCAGGAAAAATCATCACTATTTTCAGGTTGTCAGTTTGCTCGCTGAGCTGGTGGGTTTGTTCTCAGATGTTTTGTCACCATGCTAGGTAATGTCATCTGTGCGCCTCTGGTGAAGCATTGATGTTCTGTCCCGCGTGCTATTTATGGGTCTCGGTTTGTTGTGGGAGGTGATATAATTTCTAGTTCTGTTTCTGAGAGGTTGGTAAATGGAGTCCAAATCTATGTGTTTGTTAATGGAGTTCTGGTTTCAATGCCAGGTTAGGTTTAGGGTTAGGCATGCAGACCAGAACTCTTAACAAATACCCCATTTACCAATCTCTCAGAAACAGAACCGGAAATGATGTCGCCCACCACAACAAACCAGGACACATAAATAGCAAGCAGAACAGCACACCAGCGCTTCACCAGAGGCTCACAGATGATGTTACCGAGCATGGTGATGAAACGTCTGAATACAAACCTTCCAGCTCAGTGAGCAAACTTACAACCTGACCAACAACCTCAGCTACAAATCTTCAAGATTTCATCATTATTTTCCTTCATCACAATGACAGATATTGGAAGGGGAGTTGTTATTATTAAAAGACAGAGGGATTCTCTGGATGATTACTTTTGTGCTGTGTCTTGCTCTCCAGCAGGTCCTGAGGTCCTTATTAAGTGCATTATTTTGAGTAACTGACTGAAGGGAAAGATGGGAAGGGGCGGTGGTATCTTGGTCTAACCTCATGGGTCTTGGCTGCCTTTGAGCTGGGGCAGAGACCCACCAATCAGGACGTGTTGACCACCAAGTGGGCCTTTTCCAAGAATGAAGACCCCATGGCAGACATCCCACCTTCAGGGGGAGCTGCTGTACAATCAGCACCACTGTGGCCAGATGAAGTGTCTCGGAGCCCCATCGGGCACGTGATAAATGGAAGTGATGTGTGTGAGGAAAGAGGTGAGCGAGTCTTTCCGGGTTGGAGGTTATAGGTATAGAGGAACAGGATGCTTTTACAGGTTGTCCCCAGACATCCTCTGTCCATACCCTCAATCAGACACTGAGCTTCTTCAACTGAGGGAGCCGTTCCACTTCTACTGGGATGAAATGTAGCCCAAACAGTTTGACTTATTGCGCATACTGCATGAAGACTACATGCCCAGTTTTGGCTGTGTTAATCCCAGTAACAGAGAGATAAGAAGCCCTTAGGTGGTCCTCATTGGCAGCTTAAGGGCCGTGGGTAATGCTAGAGCTGGAAGACTGACTGTGGACTTAATTCCGGTGGAGGCAGGTTGCGATGGGTGTTGGGTGGACCCTAATTAACCACTTCCAGGTGCAATGCTGTAATGTGAGGAACACAACAGCCAAGTCTCACGCAGCAAGCACCCAGCAAGATTATCTGTTTCATTTTGCAGTCGCTGGGTTAAGGGTGGATGTGGGTGGGGGGCAGGGTGGGGAGCTAAATCTCAGCTGCAGTATGGAGAAAAACTCTCACATCCTTTGAAGTAGCACCTTGACGGTCAACCCAAGAGGGCCTTGGTTTATTGTCTCGTTTGCAAAGATGGCTACTCGGACAATACAGCACTCCCTCAGTGCTGTGCTGGTTTGCCAGTCTGGGTGGCACGTTGAAGTTTTCAGGGGGAGGTCATGAAGTCAATAGCTTCTGACTCAGAAATGAGAATATTACACAACGAAGCATTAATCTGGACTTTGTGCTCAAGTAGCTGAAATGCATCAAAAATGGTTGCCTTCAGCTGAGGAAATCTGAGGTCTTGTTTTTCCAATATTCCATTATGGGACAGGGGTGTCACTGGCTGGGCCAGCACTTGTTGCCCATCCTTAATTGCCCTTGAGAAGGTAATGGTGAGCTGCCTTCTTGAACCACTGCAGCCTGTTTGGTTTAGGTAGAGCCACAGTGCTACTGGGGAGAGTTTCAGGATTTTGACTGAGGGACACAGAAGGAAGGGTGATATATCTCCAAGTCAGGATGGTGAGTGGCTTGGAGGGGAACTTGCAGGTGGTGGTGTCCCCATGTATCTGCTGTCCTTGTCCTTCCAGTTGGAAGTGGTAGTGGTTTTGCAAGCTGCTGTCGAAGGAGGTTTGGTGAATTTCTGGTGTGCATCTCATAGATAGTATACATTGCTGCTACTGAGCGTCAGTGCTGGACGGAATGAACATTTATGGAGGGGGTGCCATTAAGCAGGCTGCTTTGTCCTGTCAAGGTTATTGAGTATTGTTGGAGCTGATCTCATCCAGACAAGTGGGGAGTATTCCATCACACTCCCGACTTGTACCTTGAAGATGGTGGACAGATTGTGGGGAGTCCCTTGCTTCAGGATTCCTATGCTCTGACCTGCACTTGTAGCCACAGCACTTACAAGGCTAGTCCACTGGAGGCTCACAGTCTGGATTCATCTACAGAGTGCAGGAACAACAAATTGTAGCCATTTGGGTACCAGAAGGGATGTGGTATGACGATAGGATACCAAAAATGGAGGAGATACCCATGTACCATGACAGCAGAGCTGGCAGCTTTGAAAAGCACAGAAGGGGAGATGAGAAGAAAAATAGTGAAATAAGAATAAATGAATGAAATCATTATTCACTGTCAGGTGGGGAGAAAGTTTGAAATAAAACAAAATGGCACAAAAGCAGGACACTTTTTTCTGTAATGTTCCTATTAGCTGGTGATTAAAATACATCACAAGTGCTTCAGTAATGATGTGAATTATTTTACCAATTAATGGACATTTTCCTCCTCATTATCACTAAATTAAAACACACTGCAGAATCAACTTGCAGAGATTTGCTGATACGCTATTTTCTGACATTCTTCCAAAATTGGTCGAATTTCCACCCCCCTGCTCCCCGCACGGATTTTCGCAAATGACAAATTTGCAGAAATATTGCAGAATATTTTGCAGGAAAAGAGCCTTTTTTGTTTGCACATCAGCACATTCTTCTGCTCAGAAATCGACTGAGGTAAACTTGTCATCAAGTTCACGGTTTTATATTTAAAAAAAAGACATATTGCTGCAGTAAAGCTTGAATGTTTACTTGGGTCAGTAAGACCCTTTTCTCTTTCCTTGCACTACAAACCCTTGAACCCCCACCCAACTTCTGGCAAATCCAAAGAAGGTTGGTCGACTGTGAGGTTCCACAGCTCCAACCTTCTTCAGTACTGTTACAACATGATCATCCAGTGGAAAGGGGGCAGAATATTTACCAGTGGTAGCTATTTCCTCTCGCCTCACAGAATTACACACAAAGAGGCCATTGTGTTTGTACTGGCTCTCCAAATGTGTGATTCACTTAGTGCCATTCCCTGGGCTTCTACCCTGTAATCCTGCGCACCATTTCTTTTCCAATTGCAATTGAATACCCACTTGAATGGTTCGACTGAATGTGCCTCTATCGCACTCTCAGGCTGTGCATTCCAGACCTTAACCACTCACTGCATAAACAAGTTGTTCCTCATGCTGTTTTCTTTTACCAATGACATTATCTGATGTCCAGGAAGTCCATCAAAACATTATTCTGCTGAAATATCATATTCCTTCTCCTATTGCCTTAACTGGATTGATACAAATAATCAACCCAGCTTCAACATGATGCTGGAGATGTGGTATGGTACAGTTAAGTGGCAAGCACACAAGCATAGAGCTGCTTTAACAGGAAATTCAAAGATACTCTGTGCTGCTAGATTTCAGTGATTGGACTAGGCACATCACCTCATTGGGCTCCGTGATCTCAAACACTTCAGCAGCTCTTATGTCCCCATCTCTGACCAGGAACCCCCAGGTTCAAGTCCCACCATAACAGTTCTGAACAGACTCAGGACAGAATACCCCAGATACTACTCTCAGCAGTCTGGGCCCATCCTTGAACTTTCCTTTTGTAAATTTTCACCCGCACCACCCCAAATTGAGACAGCAGAAATATAACATGGCAACGACATCGTGTAATGGACCACATCTCCATCTCAGGCAGAAGTGAGGACTGCAGATGCTATCTATTCCTGATGAAGGGCTTTTGCACGAAACGTCGATTTTCCTTCTCCTCGGATGCTGCCTGATGTGCTGTGCTTTTCCAGCACCACTCTGATCTAAACCCCCCATATCTCCATCTCAAGCAAATGCACTCTTTTCATTTCTCCAAGAGTAGACTGAGTTAACATCATAGGGGAAAGTGAGGACTACAAGTTATGTCAAACTGCACTAAATAAATTGACATTGTGATTTATCAGTGCAAATCTACAAAAATAATGAAACAACCTCCTATGCTCTTTGTATTATATGTCCCCTGTGTTGGCTTCCATCTGGGTTCAAAAGGGGACACTAAGTCGTACTGAGAGAGTGAGTCTTCTTGTACCAATTATACTGGCCCAAGGGCAGTATGCTAATGAGGAAATAAATCGTGCAAAACACTAAAATCACTGTCATCACTGGGTTTTAATATGGCAATTTGCGTTGTAATGGAGTTCAAACAGCAAATGGGGTAAATAAAATTCATATTGGTCTTTTTTCTTTTGGAAGGCAGGACAGCTTGACAGCTGAGAGAGGTGGGAAATGAGAGACGGTGGCAGTTCATACACCCTTCCGCTGCCTCACAGTTCAGCTTTAATAATTACTCAGTGGGACAGAAAAATTCCACCAGTCCCTCAAGAAGGTTCGGCTTCATATCACTTCACCAACAAAACTTGCACATTTCTCTTGTCAGGTTCGAGCCACCTTAAATCAAACAGAAACAGGTCTGTTAACCCTTCACTCGCATCAAGGGGGAAAGAAAAGCAAAGAAAGATAAGTTATTTAAAGAGCTATCTGTGCTGCTCAAGTTCCAGTCTACCACACAGACCAGAAACCAGTACATCTCCCAGTCACTTTCCAGCGGACAGTTATTCATTATTGGTATGTTGCCTTTGCTTCTTGCTTTTCTCTCCTTCACCTCTTCTTTCCTAAAGGCATGTGAGTTGACCAGTGAAATTGTACATGGTAGTTTGCCACCAAACAAAAAACACACACACACAAAATGCAGTTGTCGATTCATTGGATCTCAAAAAACAGCTCGGCACGGAGAGAAAAATCAGAGTTGTCTCCAAGCTGATCTCAACTATTAGAGAGCTTTTTAGCAGTGGTCACTGTGTAGTGGCCAGGAGCAGGAACCCTGGCTGGTTCCTGTTCTTCCAAGCTCCAATACATTTATGCCCTTGAAGACTGTCCAATTGTAGCACCAGTTGGCATCAATAAACTTGCGTCAAGATTAGAGTGGTGCTGGAAAAGTACAGCAGGTCATGCAGCATCCGAGGAGCAGGAAAATCAATGTATCAGGCAAAAGCCCTTCAGCAGGAATGAGGGGAATCAATAAACTCACCACAGGAGAAGATTTGAACCCTCTGAATTGGCAGCATCTTTAGCCACTTCATGGATACCACTGTGTAAATCGTACAATGCAGAAGGGGCCATTTGACCCATTGTGTCTGTCTTCTCCTTAAAAACTCTATCCAATTAGCCCCACTGGCCCTGCTCTTTCACCACAGTCAAGACAGAGCTCTCTCTTCACATGTCCAACATTTGAAATTTTTTGTTGCCCAATATCAGGAGACTGTCACTCATGCACAGGCTCTCAATATCATGTCACTCACATTGTTGAAGTGCAGAATAAATAGGTGATGCAGCTAATTGATTAATTATCTTGAAATATATAATGAGAACCTACTATCTGGCTCTCTTTCCTGGTTATATCCACACAAGAATGTCCCCGGAAAGGGAGCATGTGGTGTGTGCTGGTTCACTTGAACCCTTCCATGACCAGTGAGCATTGCAGGAGTTGGAGTGCATTATCTTGCACATTCCCCAAACCAAATACTAGTTTACGGTTTGTCACTTGTCTTTGGCAGATTGACTTACGTTCCAGTGCTCCTTTAAGAGTCAGTCCTTTAAGTTAATTATTTAAATTGCTCTATTGGCTTGCAAAAGATTACAACAAATGCACTGGAGATGGTTGACTCATTATGGTTCCTTGTTTATTAGTTGACAATCAAGAGAGTGAGAAAAGGGGGAAGAGATGAGCCCTTGAGGTCCATTGCAAGTGTCTCTACCTATGAGCCAGGGATCCTGGATTCAAGTCCCACCTGCCCCAGACATGTGGAATAACATGTCTGAAAGGTTGATTAAAGAATAGCTGTAAAGTCGAAAAAGAGTTGTTAGAGCTGGCTACCAACCTCTCTTCTATGGTAATGTCACACCAGAACATCCCTGGAGAGGGAGTGTGCAGGGCTTATGCCTGAAAGATCGACTCTCCTGCTCCTCAGATGCTGCCTGACTGTTTGTGCTTTTCCAGCACACACTCTTCGACTCTGATCTCCAGCATCTACAGTGCTCACTTGATTGTAACCTTACTGCGAAGCCTCTTCCAAGGATGCCTACTTTGAAGAAGTTCTCCTCCCCCTGAATGGCTTATGCCCGAAACGTCGACTCTCCTGCTCCTCGGATGCTGCCTGACCAGCTGTGCTTTTCCAGCATCACACTCTTCGAGAGAGTGTGCAAGGTCCACCAACTCACTTGAGGCCTCCTGCCAAGTTTCCATTGAATGTCTGCCTTATGCTACAGTGTCCTTTAAGGGACAGTCACAAGGTAATTTTGGATTTCAAAACAAAAAGGGGTAGCAGGGATACTGGGGGGCAGTAAAAGGGTCAGGAGCATAGAGGGAGCATAAAGCTAGTGTCAGGGGAAACCTCTGTGTCCTAGTTCCTGGTTCACTCCTTGGCTAGCATCCATTTGACATTGGCTCCTTGAATCCACTGTCAGGACAGTGATGAATTGTAGAAGTACCCACAACCAGCGGATTCCCCAACCAGTGGCTCCTTAAATAAACAGCTCACATTTCCATGAGACAGGATTATGATTTCAAATGCAGGAGAACAGTAATCCTGCCAGACTTGTACAGGAACTTACCAGTATTCTCGAACACTGTGTGCAAAATAAATAATCTCGCCCATCCAAGTAAATAACGACTCAATATTCCATTCAAATTGAAAACGAAAATTTGGAAGATAGAAGCAGAAAACTAAGTGCCCAGCTCCGATGTGAATACTGTTCCGTAAGTGTGTGGGAGCCTCTCAAAAGCTAATGTTCATGGTCCGTCTGCTGCAACACAGCTGCACTTACTTCCATTAATATTCGCAGTTTCGCAGGGATTGGGGCAACAAGAAAAAGAAAGACCAGGAAAGGAGTCTGTAGTGTGCAAGCAATTTGTACCAAGCTCACAAGATAGAGGTACCTCTTCTTGAGTTGGATTAGTGACTACATTTCACTAAAGGAGGCTTCCTGCCTACCTGCTATTGGGGCAGAAAACCACCCTTGCCAGTGGGTATCTGGCAAATGGCTAATCATGTCCTTACCCATGGGCACTTGCCCACCCAGCTCCCCTCCCCCCACCCCCACCTCTCCCCTCACAAGTGACAGGAAAGGATCCTAGCATCAACTGACTCTCTATCCCTTGGGTACTGCATCCAAGCCACTCAGTACTTACAGGTTAATGTAATGTAGGAGAGCTGGCACTTGTTTTAGCCACGGCACGGTGGCTCAGTGGTTAACACTGCTGCCTCACAGCACCAGGGTCCCAGGTTCATTTCAAGCCTCTGGCGACTGTCTGTGTGGAGTTTGCACATTCTCCCCTTGTCTGCATAGGTTTCCTCTGGGTGCTCCGGTTTCCTCCCACTAGCTCAGCACAAAAACGCATGGTTATGTGTCCACTCGGACTTTGAGGATACTTCATTGCAAGGGTATTTCCCCCCCCCTCTTTTGAAAGTATCAGTCCCTCACAGCAAATAGTGAAAGTGATCGAATGTTTGAGTCCTGGACTCGAGCTAACTGCATGGGTGTGAAGTGTGTGGAACACCCATGGAGAAATAAATATCAGTCAAATCAAGTCTGCCACTGGCCGGTCAGAGTCAAAATCCAGACTTCCCAGATGGCCATGCCTAGGTCAGTTAACAAGATACCAAAGAAACCAAGTGGGGCAAAGAAATGCTGACAAAATCAAATCAATGGCAAGTTTAGATCCTGGATTTAAAGATACAACAGAGGATGGAATTAGGAGACAAGAGGTTTGAGCAGCAATGTACTATGCGTAAGCCAAAATATTTCTCTCACAAAAGGACTCTTCACTTGCTGTGATTGATGACGGAAGCCACTGTTATTCAGTAACCTCCATTTACAACTGGATTTGGCTTTGCAAATTCTGCATTGACTCTTTTCTTTTCCCTCTCATCCCTGTAGGCTTCAGACCAATTTTGTCATACAAATTGACTGGGAAATCCTCCAGTTCCTTTCAGCTCTTCCAATTATCAGTCACTTGCACAGAATCGTCATCGAGAAACATTTGAGGAGTTTCCCCATACACAGTCTGTCCTGACTGGTATCAGAGGGCAGATAAATTGTACATTGATCAAAAGGGAGGCATCCCAAAAATAGACAGGAAAAAAGAAGGCAAAATGGAGAGAATAAATGGAAGAATGGAGAGAAAGAGAATGGAGAATAAAAAAAAGAGAAGAACAGGAGCAGAAAATGTAGAGAGTAAGAAAGGAGAAAATGAGAGCATAAAATAGTGGAAAGGGTCAGAAAGAAAAGATACAGTAAAGAGAGAAATGTTGATTTAAAAAAATTGAGTAAAAGGGACAGAAGAAAAAAAGTGAGAGAATGAGGGAGAGAGCAGAGAACCAGGACAATTAACAAAAGAAAGTGCAGAGATTAAGGGCTAGAGTTTAAACGTTTAAAGTGGTCATATCACAACATGCTACCCACTATTTATGACCTTTTTGAAATTGTAGGCTAATGTTTGAATAGCAGAGAAAGAGATTCTGAGAGGGAGAGTCAACCACTAGTTCAGTAATATTGCACAAAGTTATATCTGCTCTGTATGGAGGGAAACAAAAGAAAAAAAGTAAAGCAGAAATTGAGGGAGCAGTGAAAAGTACAGATAAAAAAGGAATTATGTATAAATTTTGAAGGTATAGATGTAGTTATCAATAGGCATATTAGAAAAGGTGAGATAATTCTGTTTCATATATACACAATCACCATACATAAATGTATACATATGTTTCTGTCTGTTGCATCCCCTTGGTTCAGACAGACACTATTCCTTCTTTCTGCTGCCAAGCACTGATCTCAACGTAATGGGGAGCGAGCTCACTGCTCATCTCGATCTATCGATTAGCTGCTACTCTCTTGAAAGATGCTACACTTTCTCCTACCGTCTAGTTCACAACGGGTAAAAATTGTCCGAACTAATTAATGTCATGAAATGTCAGTTTGACATGGCGTGACAGACTGCCTTTCAGACTGAGCTCCTCACTGCTATTAAATGATATGAGCATCAGACAACTTTATTCATGGGTTCTCCCCTCCATCCCTGCATTTACTAAAAAGCATTTTCTAGTTAACAACACATTCAGAACTCAAATTCTCTCTCTATATATAATTCCACTTTACAGAGCATCTGATCCCTTTATGTCAGATCAACACAGGTTGACAACACTGAGAGACATCAAATCCATAAAATTCTCTTTTTCCCCACTTTAGTTGCTGCTCTCTGCTCCTGAAAACAGCAGCCCTTCAGTGCAAATACCCTGGGGCATTTTCCACTGCCCCCTGCAGGCTGGAGGCGTAAGTGAGGTGGATGTCATGTGAGGACAGAATTGGCCCGACACATGGAGTCATAGCACCGAAACAGACCCCTCAGTCCAACCAGTCCACTTGCTTCCTTCACATGATGGTGTTTGTTCTTCAATAGCCCAGACACTGCCAGAGGGGATTCAAAGCATGCCATGGAACCACCACTGGTGCCATTTTGATGCCAAGCCTTCCAGGAAAGGGTTAGATGGAGCTATCTTCTGGTATCACTTGCATTTAATGCTGATCTGTGGGGCAATGCCCATACTCACACGAGAATATACCATCTCATTCTACACTGTTTTTATCAGAAGGATTAAGGGCAGCCATGTACCATTTTCCTTATCTGACTGTAGACCAGAGGAGAAAGTGAGGACTGCAGATGCTGGAGATCAGAGCTGAAAAATGTGTTGCTGGACAAGCGCAGGAGGTCAGGCAGCATCCAAGGAGCAGGAGAATCGACGTTTTGGGCATAAGCCCTTCTTCAGGACATACATGAAGAAGGGCTTATGCCCAAAACGTCAATTCTCCTGCTCCTTGGATGCTGCCTGTAGACCAGAGGACCATACCACAGAAACATCTTAGCACAAACCAACAGATCCTACCACCAACCAGTACACCTAATAACAAACCGGTGCTCCCTAAAACAAGCTACCATATATATACATGAGCAATAGTCTCTCACATGTAAAAGTTGACCCCCTGTTGTTGGCCAAATAACCTGGAATTTTCCATATATCTCATGTAAAAGTTGACCCTTGTTCTTCACAGATAACAGATCAACGTTTATGAGTCAGTGTGCAAGCCATCACATCACGCTCCAGTATTCCAGTCTGCCGGTTGCTGTTTTCCACTCCAGGCTTTCAGACTTAGCATTCTGCTAATGATACGATATGAATTTTGACGGGCATGAACTTCAGCCCCTCAAAAGCAGTATCCATGTAATAGTCGACCCCATAAAGTTAACCTTAAAAAGTAGTCAAAAGAATTTGACTATTACTCAAGGAGGTATGGTATTAAATTGAACGATAAACCTGCCAATCTCTTTATAAACCAGTTCGTCTTATCACAAACCAGTTAACATGCCCAATGCCATACATTTTCAGATACCCTCAACACGACTCATAAATGGGTTTCAGCTCTTTCTTTTATTAAAAAGAATCAGCATTTACATAATTGAACACATTTACTTCATAACTACTGGCCTGGATTCTTTGACTGAACTGTCAATAGGAATCCAGATAAAAGGAATGGGATAACAATCTAAAGGCCAGGCTCCTGATCGACTAGCATTCCATGACAAGCAGTGGATCCACAGCGGCAAGTCCAGGTGTGTGAATTTGTTAGTTAACTGATTCAGCTCACATTTAGCGGAGACACTGGGTGCTGACCCTAAGTGAGAACCCCTACCTTGGCTCAGCAAGGTACACAGGCCCATTGCTCTGTTCCAAACCCATTCCTGCTAAACAAGGACAACACCAAAACAGAACTTCAAACCTTCACATTTAATATCATTCAGATCCATGCTGTGTGCTGCATGTACAACTGAATCAGATGGCACCATATTATGTAACCGCCTTTAATGTAACCTCGGCAATCAGCTGCAATACAGAATTTGGTGCTCTAAACTAGAAAACAACATTAACAGTGACTGCATCTCAAAATTAATTCTTTAGGTTCAAAGAGGTTAAGAATGTACAGAAGATACATAATGTAAATGCAAAAGGTCCTTTTTTCTTCAGAAGTAGAACATGTTCTGCACCCTTAACATACAAACCTTTGTGTCCATGATACAGACTATTCACAATAGCACAGACTATTGTTTGCTCCAATTTTTTTTGGAATTTGACTTGATTTTTTGAAGACCTTGCATGTTGACCAGTATCTGGGTGGTCAACCGGCCATACGTTCCTTGCTGTAAGGTTGCAGCGACTTTGCGAGAAATGAGTTATGCTGAAGATTCGAGTTTGAAGTATGCGCCGAGGAGGTCTGGTACAGGTCAGTGTGAACTGCTTGCAGCTGTTCGGACAAATGAGCTCACTTCAAGCTGCAGGCCAACATCATGAGCATCATTTAGCCATCAGGAAAAGGCAGGAACGTTCATTCTGAGTTTTTGCTCTTTGGCTGGGCATAAGGTGCTAACAAGATGACTGCGGTGGGGGTATGTTTGGATGGAGAGTGTAGTTTGGTTTGGATCACCCAAATCTGAGCACACTAGAATCACTGTCAACATATATTGCTTCTTGCTCAGTTGCATTGCAATGTTGTTACAATATCAGTGTAGGCAGACTCCTGTTCAAACACCAGCAAAACTCTCTTTTGTAACTAGTCAGTTAATCTTTGCTGTTTCAGGAGTTATTGGCCAGGGGTGTGATGATGGACGGATATCAATGCCAACAGTATAGGCTGAAAATATAATCAGTTGGGAGGTCCCAATTACTTTTCTACATGACCTAATGTGCACCCAAACAGGAAAGGGTAGGACTTGCCTGTGATGAACCCAATGCTCCCCCAGACAAAATGGTTAGCTCAACAACACTCACATGCAAAAGAATCACCATTTAAAGAGGAGGACTGGCAATGTATGGGGAACTGAACCTCCTGATCAAATTACGAGGAGGAGGCAAGAGAAAGTGGGTTCTGGGATAAGACACAGGTTGAATTTTAGGGCAAAAACAGTGATGTTCCAATAGGTCAACCATAGTTTAGTGGATACCACCCTTGTCACTGCAACTGATGGTTTATGTTTCACACCAGAGGTCTAGTTTTGAGCTCTAGTTTAATATCACATTCTAAAGTGCAAAACAAAATCTTCACTGGATTTGAATGAGAAAGATCTCATTCTACTGTTTTGAAGAAGGCAGGCAACAAATAGCTGGCCAGGAGAAAGAAAATGTTGATTTTATCCATTGCCTTTCATGATCTCAGGACATCTCAAAGCACTTCACTGGCAATGAATACTTTCAAATTAATTTCACTACCATAATGTCATAACCCAGCAACCAATTTGTACATTTGGCCTAGATAGTCTGGTTTAAGATGTTGATTGAGGGATAATGACTGGGCAGGATTCTAGGAAAAATTCCCCTCTCTTCTTCAAACATTTGCGTCTACCTCAAAGGGCCAATAAGACCTAAAGGTTTAATACTACAGCTCAAAGACGTACCTCTGACAGCACTGCAATGGAATGTTAGCTTTGATGCTGTGCTCAGGTCCTACAGTGTGACTTAAGCTCACACATCTTCTGACTCAAACAGAAATACTACCAACTGAACCATGACTGACTCTGGTGTCCAGCTATACCAACAAACCTCAACCAACATCACTCGAACAGATTACCTGGATGTCACATTGCTATTTGTTGAACAAACTTGATGTGTACAAATTAGCTACTATATTTTCTACATTACAAAATGTCTGAACTTCAGAGGTACTTCTATGGTTGTACAGTTCTATTAGAAGTCTTGACATACAGAAAAACACAATCAAAATACAAGATTATCTTCCTTTAATATACAAACTATATAAACAGCAAACTGAAGCATATAGGAAATATAATGAAGCATCTGAAAAGCACACTTAAGAAATGTTGATGGATTAAGGGTTAGACCAAGTTTTTAAAAATATTGATTGTAAGACAATGGAAAAGTCAAGAGATAAGGAGAAAGGAAAAGGAATCAAAAACTGAAATTCACGCATAGAGAAGGAATAGAGAGAGACAGAGAGTGTGACAGCAAACAGACAGTGCCAAGCGATGGTGACAAACACAAAGACACAAAACAGGAAAGGGAATGAGACCATAAAGAGTGAAGTAGCTGTGGGTAAAGAGGTTGTTTCAGTGGATGAAAAAGAACAATTCGCACAGCAGGATAAATCAAACTCAACTTAAACACCAACATAACTCAAACAATATACAACTGTCTGAAGACACAGGAACTGACATATGTATCAAGCATGAAAATATTCCAATAAGTTTTACATTTGGGAATTTTCTGTTCCCATCTTCAATTGTTTGTATGATATGATTCCTGAGTAATGAGCTCTCTTCAACATCTCAGCCAAAGATCCACTCATCTAGATATTGGGCAGCCTGTTCATTCACATCCTGAGTGGATTCATTCCGGGCTGGAGACACAGTATATGCACTTTACCAGCAGCAGTCTTTGGAGGTTGATCAGAAATTTGGGATTATGGATGAAGTTTTTATCCTCTCTACTGTAGTAGACACACTGAAGCAGTAACAATTTGTATAGGCACCCCAGTCAATGTTGGAGTCTCCGTAGAGTTAACCAATCAAAATCTTGCTGGTTAGTCTGATGAAAGCTACCAAAGTAGCTTTCAGAATGAAGCCTCCCAAATGATGTAATATCCCCATATGCAACTGTTGTCTTGAGAGTTTCAACCTTTGACAATAGGCTGAAGAGAAGGCTGTAAAATATTAATGAGATCAGTGGCTTGCAATGGAAATAGTACTTTCTCAATCAACATGTTCCATGTTACTGAAAGGATCGACAGACCATCTATTCTGATGTGGATCTGTTCTCTACACCAACTCGTAGTGAATTTAAATGTTTCCAAATGTGTTTCATAAGGCACCTTGCACCTTCTTAGAACAGGCATCATAGCAGGACTCCAGCTGCCTTGCACAGGTTCCCTATAAGTGATAGAACTGGCTCCCTAAGATGCCTGAGTTTACAATTCTATCAAAGCCAATGTAGTTGTGGGCTCCTAAAAGCCAAACCAGAAGCTGGGGCTGTGTTTGTAATAGTGTCATTGCTGTATTAAGTGGGCAGAAACAAAGCCTGGATTATCTCACCAGCCGGTGTGTCAACGTCAAGTGGTAACAGGAACAAGTTGGGCTGTGTTAACCTTCCTTCTCGAATGGCCCGCTGGCATTCTGGTTGCAAACACCACCACTTGATGGAGGGAGCAGAAAGATACAAGTGAATAAGGAAGTTCCCAGCTGAGGGAGTCAATGTGGTCGGGGAAGGAACGAGAAATGAAGGAGAACATCGGAGAGTGAAAGGTAACAGTTGCCATTTCAAATATGGGGAATGCAAGTAATGTAATGGTCTGTTCATTCAGGCAATGGTAACTGCTTCTCTTCCTTCAACAATAAATCCCACCCCTGACACCTAACAATTTAACACTAGAATGGATGTGAGAAATGAGAAATTTGGGGAGATCCCATCTTTAAGAAGATATGTGTCTTATCTAAAGAAGATACATTGATATTGGAGGCAGTCCCAAGAACGTTCACTAGGCTAATACCAGGAAAGGCGGAATTGTCTTCTGAAAAGAGATTGAGTAGGTTGGCCATGTTCTCACTAGAATTTATAAGAATGAGAACATGGCCTTATTGAAATATACATGATTCGCAGGGCACTTGGTAGCATATATATAAAAATGTTGTTTTCCCTCATAGGAGAATCTAGGACTCAAGAGTTAAGTGGCACAGTGGCTCAGCAGTTAGTATTACTGCTGCTCAGCATCAGGGACCTGGGTTCGATTCCAGCCTCTATGGACTCAATGGGTGGAATGGCCTGCTTCCACACTGGAAGGATTCTATGAAAGGGTCATCCATTTAACACATGGATGAGGAGGAATTTTTTCTCTCAGAGGGTAGTGAATCTGTCGAGTTTGTTATCGCAGAGGGCTGTTGAGTACATTCAAGGCTGAGATAGACAGGTTTTTAATCAGTGAGGGAAACAAGGTGACTGGGAAAGGATAGGAAAGTGGATCAACCATGATCTAATTGAATGGCAGAGCAGAATCAATGGGCTGAATGGCCTACTTCTACTTCCACATCTTATAAAACTGTAAGATGAATGGCAGCTTAATATGTGATCGAGCAAACACAGTCAAGTCACTGACAGTACCAGACATTTTTCCTTCACAATAAGCGGTGTCCAAACAGCTTTCTCCCAACTGTCATCACTTGTAGATTGCTGTAGTACTCTGTGAAAGGCTGGCAGCCAATAAAAGATGTTTACAATCAATCAAGTCATCTGCTAATGCATGATAGTTGTGATTACCAGCAGTCTAAGGTCATACATGGCCTGCTCATTACAACAACTGGTCAACACTGAAAGTTGGGCAGGGGAATTATGCCAGGTACTAGTGCTGGCAACAAGACAGCTTTCCCCACTCCTGATCTACATCGAGTAGCCAATAGTTGTAGCAATAAGTGACGATGGAAGATAAGGATAGCAAAAAATGCAAGGGTCAAAATCTTGTATCTCCCTCCCGAAACTGTCCTCCCCCTCGCTCCCCATGGATGGACTTAAACCAAATGGATCGAGAAGGCAGCTAACCACTGGCTCTCCAGGGCAATGACCAATACATGCTGGCACCCAGCCAGCGATGCCCATATCCCATGAGGGAGTCAAGAAAACATAATGGCAATATCAACATTGTTAAGAACACTGAGTTAATGGGGCCAGCATGTGCTATTTTGCCCAAGTGACCATTTTCTACACGAGAGCCAAAGCAGTCAGAGTCAACAGGCTATTTGACTACAACGGACATCACAACTGAGTCCAACACCACTCCAAACCTGGCCAAAAGGAATCAATTGGATAGGGGAAAAGCTGCGGAGAGAATAAGGCCGAATTCTTTTTAGCTACTTGATCGATACTGCCAAACACGTGTCAACTGCTCACGACCTCATTACCGTGTGTGGGACCTTGCTGTGCACAAAGTGGTTGCCACAATCACTGAAACAGCAGCAGGGGGGCATGTGCTTCAGAAATGATCCACTGGCTGTGAAGCACACCTCAAGTGCCGCACAAATACAAGTATTTCCTTATTCTTTGCAAACTCTGGGCCAGCCTGCAATTGGAATAAAGCCTTCACTTTTCACAAAAGAAAAAGATTTGTTTGTTGTTTTTTTTTCTCCTTCCCCCCCCCCCCACCAAGCTGGAGGGGATGTTGGCAGATTCGAAATCTCCCAGGCAAGTGTGGATGTAAAAATAAACCCAAGGTGGGCTAGCTATGGGAAGAATCCAATCGAAGCACAGGAAACACTCATTTTCTGTTATGCAAACAGAGACTTGTGTGACCCACCAAAAACACATTATAAACCCTTCAAAATATTCCTTCCAAACGTCATGGTCCAATAGGCAATATTGCAAAGCTTCGCTTATTTTCCACGAACTGTTGGTTTCCTAGGAATTAATTAGCATCACCTGTGTTAATTAAACCAGCAAACCAATCAGCGAGTCTTTTACTAATTAGATCCCCTCATTAAGGCCGGAAATTACCATGGCGACACAAGTCACCTGGGGAAAATTATGAGGTAACAAATACTTGTGCAGGATTTAATAAAAAATATTTTTAAATTTTTTTTTGAAGGAGCGAAACAGCTTGTTTATCTCTGAAGAAAAAAGGAACAAAATATCCAATTAGCTTTTTTTTTAAGGACCCTGGGGTTTCCAAACTCTTCTGGCAATTAGTCATTTTAATTTAAAAAAAACTTTTTGTAATTTGATTTGTCAGTGGGTGTTTACAAAATTGTTCTCTCTGCACTTAGCAGCCAGGATTCCAAACAGATGAATAAGGCGTTTCCCCACAATCTGCCTCGAGGTTCAACCATTGCTGAGAAGGGTACTTTTCTCAACTTTGTACTTTGAAGGTATCTATTCCCATTTGTCAATGAATTTTATTTAGGCATATAAATGTTACCTTATCCTTTTTGTTCAAGTTTCTTTTTCTGCATTTTTAATGGGAACGGCCCATGGAAACCTCTCATGCTGTAATTATATCCTTCTCCTACAGGAGGCATTACCACAGCACCGTCTGCTTGCGTTTTAAATGCAGACACAGAATAATATCAGGACAGAATGCATGACCCTAAAATGACAATATAATAAAATATGCAAGATCAGCTCCAACTCTCTTTAGATGCTTGATGACCAGGTGCTAACACAATGGATGAAGGGGTTATTTCCATACCGTAAAAACTATATGACTCTAACCTTACTTTACTGTCAAGAGTGTGCAAAGTGACCCTGATATGTTTCAATGTGAGTATTGCATTCTTAGTGAAATCGGCATTGCCAGCTAATTCGTAAAAAAGAATTCAGCCATCGTCTGTCCTTTCCTACTGATGCCTCTGGGCCGAGTTTTGAGTGCCATTTATTGCCCTGTCCCTAGTAGCTGTTGGGAAGATGGCACAAGCTTTCTTCGAAAGCAGAAGTCTGACCGTGCAGTGAAGATTCACCCAGTGCTGTCGGATGAGAAAGTTACAGCCATGATTTTTAAAAAAGAGGGATGTACATCCAGGTGAGGTATGTGTGCGACTTGGAGGGACCCAAGTACTCCATCTTATTACTCATTCTGAGTACTGAAATTGTGAGAGGTATTCCAAACTAAATACAAAATTACCAGGGGTAAAACATCTCGTCTTCTACCTCACTCATATTTATAATGAAAACACAAAGGATATGAATGAGCGACACCAAGAGCAGGCAGTAACAGACTGATCACTCATCATGACCCTCTGTAGATAGTAAAATTGGGCAGAGTATATGTGCTGGACAGTGTTGTACTATTTGACTCTTCAAAGTTAAGTACAATTTTGGGCTGTTAGTGACAATGATTACAGTTTAGCTTCTGATTCTGGGAAGGCAATAAGGATGTGACAGTAGTGTCACCACATGCTACATCTTCTCTCACCTTAGCTAACCCCAGACTCCAAGTTCAACTTGTTGGAAATATCAGCGCAAATGTTTTTGGGTTTTTTTTTGTCTCCTTATTTTGACAGAAAAGTTTAAACATATTTGCAAACGCCAATGCCCACAGAGACACTTGACTGTGGCTCCCAGTGTGGCCATGGGTGATTTTCAACTTGCATCCCTGACAGGAATTTATCTGGGTTCAAAGTTCTTATAGCTGGAAGCATATTAATTATGCTGTGATTGACAGAAAGCAAGTAGGTGACAAATAATTATCGCTTTATGTATGTTTAGGTGAATTATCCTTCTCTCTACCCTTATTTCTTGCTATGGTTTCACTTGCTATCAAATGTCCTCCTCTCCTGATGACGCAGTAATTCCACGTGTCCAGATTATCTTCGTAAACTGTGCAAAAGGGACTTTGCTCTAGGGTCAGAGGAATGGCAGGTGAGTATTGATCACTGGCAATTGGTGAGAGAAATCACATCCCAACTTGATCCGATCCCCTTACAAATAGACAAACCCAAAATGATGTCACCCTGCAGCAGAATGATGGTAATATATTTCTCCCCGCTACCCCACTCATTACCTCCTGAAGGCTAGGGGTGAATTGGTAGATACACCCGTTCCAAAATAAGAGGAGCATCAGTTGGGAATCAAATGTGGAAGGTGTCTGGCTCGCTGCCAAAGCCAGTCCCTAAGTACACAATTCCAGAGAGATCCCAATAATTGTTCCTGTATAATAGCAACAGCCGAAATTTAGACAGAATGGAGAAATTCTCACAAAAGCATGAAGCCCACAGCCCGCTAACCGAACCACTGTCCCGTCTCACACACTATGTCCGTGCCTCTTCTAGGAGAAAGTGAGGTCTGCAGATGCTAGAGATCAAAGTTGAAACTTTATTGCTGGAACAGCACAGCAGGTCAGGCAGCATCCAGGGAACAGGAGATTCGACGTTTCGGGCACAGGCCCTGACCTGCTGTGCTGTTCCAGCAATAAAGTTTCAACCGTGCCTCTTCTATCCCACTGAAGTTTGGTGCCTTCAGAAGAGAGGAACGAGGGTGGGAAATTGGGAAGGAAAAGGAATCTCAGAGTGACGGATGAAACTTGGAAGTTCACGGTGATTGGGCGAAACAGCTACACGGTCACATTTGACACCAATTTCTCTTCAGTCGCTGGAAAAGAACTGCTATTGTTTCTTCCGTGCTCACTCGCCAGGATGGATATTAGTACCCCTGCCCCCGTCTCTCACTGGTTTTGAGTGTACATTTTTCAGCCAGCTCCCAGATCTGTTCTATTCCAGTTTGTACGGAACAAGGCAGTGTACTCTCGCCATCAGGCATTTACTAATGGGAAAATTAACAGGATTAAAAAAATACATGAGCTCCAAATTATTCAACTCATTAAAGACTGCAGATAACAAATTGTTCTCTTTGTCCCTTCTCTCCTTCCAGTTGATAGTGCTGAGGTTTAAAAAAAAAACAATGTCACGTTTGGAAATATTAATTAGTTAGGATTGTATCATTCTGTTTTGCAGCATGTCAACAGACACACACTTAATCTTACAACTGTACACTTCCTGAACCAAATACTGCATCCTCTTGGAAATACACCCAGAAAAAAGTGTCTTAATTGGTACCATCTGGAATTCGGTCTCAAAGTATACTTAATGTGAAACAATTATCTTTTTTTGTTTTTGTTCCATAAATCTTATTGTTTAAGAGACTTGTGATTATCTGAGAGGGGGTCCTGAGTGATTAAGGGGGAGCTAAAATCGTAGCAATAGAAATAGTCAGTAGCACAGGATGCTGGGGAAAGGAGTTCTTGAGTGACAGTGTGAGAGAGCTGGATTCATAACAAGAGATACAGTTAGTACATTCCCTCCCAGACAGTCCTGTGGATCAACATACAGTACATGGGCTACAACAGTTCAAGAAGACAGCTCACCACCACCTATTCAAGAACAACTAGTGGTAGGTAATAAATGCTGGCCAGCCAGTAATGAATTGAGATGCAGTCACTAACACAGGATGCTTGGGGGGCGGGGGGGAGGACTACTAAGTGATAGTGTGAGGGAGCTGGATTAACATTAATACAGTCAGTAACTAAGGATGTTGGGGGTGGGAGAGAAATTACTGAGTGACAATGTGAGTGAGCCAGATTAACATCAGTATAGATACATTCAGTACCACTAGATGCTGGGAGGAGAGGGGTTTACTGAGTGACAGTGTAAGGGAACTGGATTAACGTCAATCGAGATACGGGGAAAGAGGGGTTACTGAGTGACAGTTTGAGGGAGCCAGATTAATATCAGTAGAGATACATTCAGTAACAGAATGCTGGGGGAGAGGGGTTTACTGAATGACGATATAAGGGAACTGGATTAAAGTCAATAGAGATACAATCAGTAAGGCAGGATGCGGGGTGGGGGGTGGGGTGAGGAGGACCAGGGGTTACTGAGTGACAGTGTAAGGGAGCTGGATTAATGTCAATAGAGATACAGTCAGTAACGCAGGATGCTGGGGGAGAGGGGTTACTCAGTCTGACATTAGGAGAAAGCGGATTATATGTAAAGATATAAATCTAGGAATTACTGACTGCAGTGTAACCTCACTTCCTGCAATGGTAACTGTATTTCTGATGTCCCAGCTATTACACACAGTCAGGTTCAGGAATTATTCATCAAGTGCTCCGATATCATCATTAACACTAACTGTTTAAATAAAAAAACATTCAAGTGGCAATAATTGGGATTGTCAAAGGCACGTTAAAAGTTAACCACACATTACAAACTAGTGTTTGAGTGTGACATTCTTGGGATATTTTACTGGCCTTAAGAATAACGGTGTGTCCATTTTAAGTCTTCCTGCTCCAATTAGTGTATTTGCTTAAATCCCCCTCTTCCACCCCCCAATACCCACACATGCCTGGCGACATTCTGGTGAAAATGCTCGACCTCATCTGACTCGTACATGACCGCTTCTGCCAGTAAACAGGACTGTGCACAGTCACCGAGCCTGCACAGAGAGAGAGAGAGGAGCAAGGATCGAGCTCTGGTGGGTTCAGTCCAATTTGACAGTTCTCCCGATCTGGAGTGTTCAGCCTGATTCCGACAGCCCCTGATGGACCGCCGTCATACAGGGGGGAAAGAGAGCGCACTGACGCTTCCCACTTATGGCATGATTGATTTTCCTTCAGCCGCCTCTCAGACAGGTCTTGGTGGTACCTGCCTGACTGAACCCCTGCTTCATCCTGACCTCAGCATATGGCCGGCTGTGCTGTTCAGAACTGATGACGGCACAGCACTAAGGAAAATCAATAGCATCTGTCACTCAGACCCCGAAACAAACAGCTTTTAAAAAAACAATCACGACACAGGCTGTCGCACAGCACCTCCATGCTCTACACTTGAGAAATCAACAAATTCCCTTATTTCACTGTTTCTATCCTCTGCATTACTGTAGTAGCCAAGCGCACTGTTATTCCACTCCAATATAAATGTGTGGGGTTTTTTTTGTAATTCTTTCACCATCCCCCTCTTCTAGTTTTATTTTCCAAGTCAATTGGCTGCATCCTCTCACACTTTCGGCCCAGACCCTTTTATAAAGATTGATCAATTTCTAACCTACTCCGGAGATGGATCACTTTAAAGTGCACCAGGTTTTCTGGAGTCGAGCGAGTGCAGGCGTGGCCATCAAGAAAAAAAACAATATATCTCCTCTCGCTCAGGGCATTTCCACACTTTCGGAGTTCTTTTTTTGTTTATTATTACTGTCTAAATCGCTCATTTATCGAAAATCACAGAATGTTTCCAACGCAGAAGAAAGCCATTGGGCCCATTGTGTTTCTGCCAGCTCTATGCATATGTGATCACCTGACCAGCCCCTTCTCCCGATCAGCTCTGCAATCTGCTTCTCTTTGTTTAATTATCTAATCCCTTCTCTCCTTTTGAAAGATTGACTCTACTTTCACTAACCTCACAAACCAGATCCTAGTCATTCATTTAGAGTCATAGAGATGCACAGCACGGAAACAAACCGTTCGGTCCAACTCATCCATGCCGACCAGATATCCCAACCCAATCTAGTCCCACCTGCCAGTACCTGGCCCATATCCCTCCAATCCCTTCCAGATGCCTTTTAAATGTTGCAATTATACTAGCCTCTGCCACTTCCTCTGGCAGTTCATTCCATACATGTACCACCCTCTGTGTGAAAAAGTTGCCCCTTAGGTCTCTTTTATATCTTTCCCCTCTCACCCTAAACCTATGCCCTCTAGTTCTGGACTCCCCTACCCCATGGAAAAGACTTTGCCTATTTACCTTATCCATGCCCCTCATGATTTTGTACACATCTATAAGGTCACCCCTCAGCCTCCGACGCTCCAGGGAAAACAGCTGTAGCCTATTCAAACTCTCCCTGTCGCTCAAATCCTCCAACCCTGGCAACATCCTTGTAAATCTTTTCTGAAGCCTTTCAAGTTTCACAACATCTTTCTGATAGGAAGGAGACCAGAATTGCATGCAATATTCCAAAAGTGGCCTAATCAACATCCTGTACAGCCGCAACATGACCTCCCAACTGCTATACTCAATTCTCTGACCAATAAAGGAAAGTATATCAAAAGTCTTCTTCACTATCCTATCTACCTGCGACTCCACTTTCAAGGAGCTCTGAACCGGCACTCCAAGGTCTCTTTGTTCAGCAACACTCTCTAGGACCTTACCATTAAGTGTATATCTCATGAACAAACTTCCCTCATATTACCATTGCTGCCTTTCTTGTACTTGATCCTTTCACCAATGGAAACAGTATCCCCCACCTATTTTTTCCAGATTATTTCTCGCTTTTGTGCACTTTGCACCACTTTCTTTGCTGGAAAGAGAATAGTCCAAGCTCCTCTGACTTATCCATGTAACCAAAGTTACTCAGACCAGGAACCATTTCCATTCGTCTTTTCTGGGCCCCTCTCATACATTCACAACATTTTTAAAGCGTGCCCCATGCTGGGTGCAATCATAGAATCCCTACAGTGTGGAAGCAGGTCATTTGGCCCATCAAGTCCACACTGACCCTCAAAGGCGGCCCAGCCAGACCCACTCCCCAGCCGTGTCCCTGTAACCCTGCATTTCCCCTGGCTAATCCACCTAACCTGCACATCTTTGGATTGAATGAGGAAACCCACGGAGACATGGGGAGACCATATAACCTCCACACAGACAGTCACCCAAGGTTACAATCGAACCAAGGTCTCTGGCACTGTGAGGCAGCAGCACTAACCACTGAGCCATTGTGCCACTCCAAACACCAATACTCCAACTGATGCTGAGCCTGTGTTTAATACTGATTTGCCACGATATCATTGCTGTTAGCCTCCACGTCCCTATTTATAAAATCCAGGAATTTGCTCATTTGCCTCTGAGGGGATCTGGGATCACAAATGTTACATTCTCTGTGGAGTGTTCAATTTTGTGTGTTTAATTACCTGAGTCTGTTTACTATTGATGTTTACCGTGCATGATGTGTTAAGCCTAGGTGTAGACTCAGAGAGAAATAAACAAAGCAGTTGATTCAGCTAGAATAGGCAGAGTACTGTATAGAAGTCTTGTAAATTAAGTTTCAACACACAGCTACCAGTATCATCTATGGATATAAAACATACAACACCTTAAACAACCTCAACACTCCAACTGATAGTTGAAATAACCAACAGATCATTTAACAGTGGAAGGTATCATGGCCAAGCCTGATTATATCATAGAATCAACACCATACAGATGAGGCCCTTCGACCCATTGTGTCAGCACTGACTAAAACTGCTCCAAATCTACACTAACAAAAGCAGAGTGTGCTGGAAAAACTCTGGCAGCATCTGTTCAGAACAAAACAGATGTTGCCAGACCTACGATGTTCTCTCCAGCACACGCTGGAGATTTCCAGCGTCCAAAGTCCTTTGTGTTTATCTAATTCTATACTTGACCCACTTGGCCCATAGCCTCGAATGTTATGACAGTTCAAGCGCTCATTCAAGTACTTTGTAAAAACTTGTGAAGTTTCATGCCTCGATTGCCTTTCCAGGCAACGGCATTCCACACCCCCACCACACTCTGGGTGAAAAAATAATTCCTCAAATCCCTTCTAAACCTTTCATCTTAAAATGACCACCCCCTTGTTATTCACCCTTCAGCTAAGGGGAACATCTGCTTTCTCTCCAATCTCTCCATGCCCCTAATAAACTCTGACATCTCAATCTCAGCTCCAAAGAAAATAACTCAAGCTGATACAGCCTCCCTTCAGAGGTCCATCACGGGTAACATGTTATGTTATTGAATATATGTATTTTGATAATATTACATTAATTGACTAAAATATCAGATTTCTGGAAGCAGTGGGATTATAATTAGCAGCAAAAAAACTTTGGCTGACTTTTTCTTTCCCTGTCAAAAGGTGTGGTGCTGGAAACACACAGCAGGTCAGGCAGCATCCGAGGAGCAGGAGAGTTGACATTTCGAGCATAAGTTTATGCTGAAAACGTCGATTCTCCTGCTCCTCGGATGCTGCCTGACCTGCTGTACGTTTCCAGCACCGCACGTTTTGACTCTGATCTCCAGTCCTCGCTTCCTCATTCTATTTCTTTCCCTGACTGATAAAGTTGATTTAAATGCTATGGTGGAAGATCAACTTACCTCGCTGGTCAACTTTGTAAATTAAAGAAATACGCCTTAGATGTTATGGAATCTGATTGGTGCCTGATAACCCGAGGTCGAACAGAAAAGGAGTCAAATTCATTTAGGTTCTGTCACAGGTACACATTAAAGCCATATATAATTCCAAATCTGGTTAGATTATTTACAATGATAAAGAAAAACCTAGCTTCCCAAAAATTCAGTGTTTTATTTATATTGCTCAATGATACGATAGTTCTAGGAGATTTTGATTCCGTTCTCATCCACATTAACTCAAACCAGGGTTAGAGTGGCAATATGTTTGGCTGGACGAATGGGTGAAAAATATCAATCAGGGTACTGCCCTCTTGAACACTGAAAGGACCACGGTTGTGAGCACTGGACCAAAGGCATGGGTGTGATCCTTTGACCAGCCAACACCCACCTCCTCTCTCTTCACCACTCTACAGCCAAATATTTTGGCTAAACTCAATGATGACAAAGTGGTCATGAAAGCATTTGACAGAAACAATGGGTGCCGAGTGTAAAAAAAACACTATCCATTTTACAAGACACAAGGCTTTTGAGAAGCAATTTTCCCATTACCAGGTGTCCTGTACATTCTACAGTCAATGGAGCCCTTCTTGAAGTCGAGCCACTGAAATGCTAAGGGAAAAATGGCAGCATATTTGTGTACAGCAAATTCCCAGAAACAGACATATGATAAATGATCAGACAAATCTGAGTTGAGTACTGGCTGAGGAACATGAGATGGGGAAAGTAACCCCTTTATCTTCTTCCAGTTGTGACAGGTGATCTTTCATGTCTACTTGAGAAGGTAGTGTCTCAGTTTCACAGCTCATCTGAACGCTGGTATCTCCGACAATGTAGCACTCTCTTAGTGCTGCTTGCAAACATAAACTAAGATTATTTATAAGTCCATTCGCAGAATACAATGTTCCTCCCGACACACTCAAAAAAACTTGCCAACTAACAGTAGGCAACAGAACAACACTCTAGTCTCTTCTTAAAATCTTGAAATCACCTAGTATTGGTTTCGGAAATGTTTGCACAGTATCCCACACAATATAAATTCAGATAGGGACATCAGAGCCTCCTGCCACAATTAACCTCTGACATAAAGGCCCCTACAGAGCATCTGCCGGGCCATTTCTGATTTGTGTCACTGCCATTAAGCCGCATCCGTCAACACTAATTTATGTACATCACAAATCATTTGGTGCCTGAAAAAAAAGTCCCCAACAAAAGAATGTTTTCTTTCCCCTTTTTCCCCCTGCAAACAACAGCCCCCAAAACACACGTAACTGAACACATTCCCATTAAGTGCTTTATCAGAATTGAATTTATCTCAATCTCAAGGCCTCACAGGCCGCCTTGTTCTAAAGCAGGCACTGTAACTGTGCGAGAGGAAATTGGAAAGAGGAACAGAAAATAGTATCAGCACTGCCAAGAGAAAGGACAGGCTCACATTTCAGATGTTAGTGCATTTGTCAGAACATGCAATATATTAACCCCAGATTTTCTGATTGTGACACTGACAGATCTGTTGTTGACTTCCAGTTTCTCTTTTCCTTTCTTTTTGGTGAAAGGAATGTTTCACCTGAAGACTTTCAGTATCAGCTCTCCGCACTCTCTTCCCTACACCTCTCCTCTCAATGGGTATCTGCGGTGTTTGCATTTATTTACTTGAATATCGCTCTCTCCAACCAAACCCAGACAGCAGTTGACTGTGTATATCAAGATGGAGAGTCTTAACAAACTATTCCATTGGAGGGAACCAGGAGGGGGACATAACTGCTGGGCTGTCGTGTGTCCTGATGTGACATTACACGCTGCACTCTCTGTCAGGAGCAGAGGACAGATTGGATGGTTTGAAGTGATCACTGAATAACAATCGGCAGCAAGACACGTGTGGGAATTCCTAGAGGCCTGGCATCCAAACCGGAACTCTGTTAACAACCACATTGATTTGGATCCCATTTACCGACATCTCAGAAACAGAACTGGAAATAATATCACCCACCACAACAAACCAGGACACAAAAATAGCAAGCAGGACAGAACACCAATGCTTCACTGGAGGCTCACTGATGATGATGCCTAGCACAGTGATGAAACATCTGAGAACAAACCCACCAGCTCAATGAGCAAACCGACAACCAGAGGGATCTTCACTTACTTTTCCCTTGCAGGAGTATGGGATTAGCCGTTCAACCATGTTATCAACATATGAACTAGGAGCAAATGTAAGCGGAGGTGGGTACTGCAGATTCTGGAGATTAATCAATATTACAGTGGTGCTGGAAAAACACAGCAGGACAGGCAACATCCAAGGAGCAGGAAAATCGACATTTCGGGCAAAAGCCCTTCATCAAGAATGAGCAAAAGTAGGCCACTCAGGTTCTTCCAGCCTGCTGTGCCCTTCAATAACATCATGGCTGATCTGATTTTTAAACACAATTCCACATTCCTGCAATTTTTCGTTCCTTGTTCTGACACATCAGGCCGGATTTCAACTCAGGATTGGAGATCCTATTGTGGGGTTTCTGAATTGACACTCCCCAGCAGCCAGATCATGTCAGCAGCCTTTCCAGATTGGTGGAGCCTCCCCGACTGGTTCCTTGCATGCCAAAGCCCTGTTAGGACATTGGGAAGAACCAGAGGTCACAAAGCTCAGACCCTTTGGTAACCTCGCCCCAGGAGAAGCAAGTACTGCTGAGGCAGCTCAGAGAATGTGAGTAGTAGAGAGACCCTTTGGGGAGTGACTTTAATATTCCAGGTGGCTGAGGGATAAGACTCTGGGGAAGGAAGTGACCTTCCATTGGCTACAGGGAAGTCCCTGGCAGACACAGAGAGGCACGGTGGCTCAGTGGTTAGCACTGCTGCCTCACAGCGCCAAGGACCTGGGTTCGATTCCAGCCTCTGGCGACCGTCTGTGTGGAGTTTGCACATTCTCCCTGTGTCTGTGGGTTTCCTCCAGGTGCTCTGGTTCCTCCCACAATCCAACGTTGTGCAGGTTAGGCGAATTGGCCATGTGAAATTGTCCATAGTGTTCGGGGATGTGTGGGACAGGCGCATTAGTCAGGGGGCAATGCAGCATAGTGGTAGAATGGGTCTGTGTGGGTTACTCTTCGGGGGAGATCAGTGTGGACTTGTTGGGTCAAATAGCCTGTTTCCACACTGTAGGGATTGTAAACTACATTAAGCTGGTATAGCTCCCACCAGCAGCAGGTCAGCCTGGCCCTTGGCAAGTGGTCCGAACCCCCTAGCAAACTTGCATCTCTCAATTATTTCACCTGGCTACTTGCTTCCATGTGTTGTGCAACCGGTTGGCTCCCAGTCCCTTCGTTCCAGCAATGGGATGGCATTGGGAGCAATCCTGAGAGGGAATCCCCACAGCTTTACTCCCAAGTCTGGGGGCTGTGAAATTCTGCCAAGATGATCTTGGTGTGAATTGCTATTTGCCCACTCTCCCAGCAAATGCTGACTGACCCGCGGAGTGCATTTTTATTGCTTGACTCTGAGGTTTCTGAGCTAGTTCCACCCTAGCCTCAGATCCAGGCCCAGAAGAAGTGAGGACTGCAGATGCTGGAGATCAGTCAAAACATGTGGTGTTGGTAATGCACAGCCAGTCCGAGGAGCAAGAGAGTCAACGTCCTGATGAAGAGCTCATGCTCGAAGCGTCGACTCTCCTACTCCTTGGACACTGCCTGACTGGCTGTGCTTTTCCAGCACCCCACTCTTCGACTCAGATCAAGGAGCTAGCAATAAATGAGGCTACTGATGGAATGCTGCATTGTTGGATGTGCCATCATTTGTTATAAATGGAGGTATCATACCCTTCCAAACACTGGAGAAGGGAAAGATCCTCCACATTATGTCAAAGAAGCATACACTAGGTGTCCCCAGTGTTACTCAACCAATATCACCATAAACAGATGATCTGCTGACTAGCACATGACTGCCTTAAGCATTACCCACATTACAGCTGTGACTACTTCAATGGCTGAGGTTGTTTATGGCTGTATATGTTTTTTTATGTGTATACAAACACACACAGCACCATTACAAAAAGCACTGCTTTGTACAATGTGCTTTACACAGTCCTGTTAAATGAGTGCCCCTTATAATTGCACGTGTAACTGTCAGCCACACTCCTTAGGAAGGATATTCTATACATCAATAATTGTGTAACATCACTGACACATTAATAGTACTGTTCTTTCTTCCCCCTGAAAATGAAGATTTCTCTCTCCCAGCAGAAATGCTTTATCATTGTCTTCATAAACCCATTTTGTGGTGATTCATCGCAGCTATCACACAGTTATCATAGTTGCAATTATTAGGATAGCGAACAAAACAGATGGTGCAATTGTCAGGGCTTTATTCAATGAGATATATTGGCTGTACGTATATATAACATTAAGACATCCCCAATATTAATAGTAACAAATAATTCAAAGCAAATTTATAACTCAGTTGTATTTCTCATTGCCTAGCGGAAGTGATGGTAAATTGACTGGCACCTTCCTTTAGACAGAAGTGGGTACTGCAGATGCTGGAGTTTAGAGTCAAGATTAGAATGGTGCTGGAAAAGCACAGCAGGTCAGGCAGCATCTGAGGAGCAGGAAAATTGACAGTTCTCCTCCTCTCTCTATAAGGATCTCAGTGAGATTACCGTCAACAATCTGAATAAGTAGTTTATTTCACATCCACCCTCTTCCTGAAGGTATTAATTCACAGATAAAGTAAAAGAATACACATTCACCCTTCTGGAGCTCATGCGATTGATTTGCGTGATTCTAAACACTAAAAGTCTGCAAGAAATCCTACTACAAAGGATATTTCATCCAAGCCCAATTCCAACCTCAACCAATGTTCATATAAAGATTGTGATCAGGTGTAATCAGGCCATCCCTTTTTAAGGGACATGAAGATTAACATTGCAGGATAATCTCCCGAACCTACCACAAGCTGAGATCAATAAATTCAACATGGTCAATTCCTGACCTTTCTGATCTGAACGATTCATTTCTGTGGTGGACTCGGGCACCGAACCTTCACAGTCGTCTGATACAATAAATCTCTTTTGGACAGGGTTTCCAAATGTGGGGGTGGGACTGGCACCCCTCATACATTCACAAATTGATATTTTGGGGTCCCGAACTCAGAGAGCCGAGGCTGCTGCGGAATTCCAGCTAGGTTATAACAACTCTGCTCCTGCTCAGACAGACCCATCTTCTCACAGACGCCCCACCCCCACACTCTCTCTCCCTGTTCTCAATGATGGGGTACAACAATTTTCAAGCCCTAATATGGGGGTCACACAGACATAATTTTGGGTACGGGCTGCTCTTGTAGCTTTCAGAATACGCCTGCAAAATAAGTGCCTTGGCCAACCTTTCCAATCAACCAGTGAGAACCATCCACCTATCACCATGTCCATTATTAATCAACGGTTAAAAAAAAACTTCCATTTATGTAGCATCTGTCATAAACTCATGATATCTTCATGTTCTTTGCAGTGAGAAAGTTCCCATTAGATAAATGACGAGATTGTCAGTGAAAGTGATGTGGGACAAGAGATAAAAATTGACCTGGTCACTAGAAAGACCTTCCCTCCTCTACAAATACTAGGATGGGATAGTCTACATGTATCTAAGAGTCATGATTCGGAGATGCCGGTGTTGGACTGGGGTGTACAAAGTTAAAAATCACACAACACCAGATTATAGACCAACAGGTTTAATTGGAAGCACACTGGCTTTCGGAGCGACGCTCCTTCATCTGATGACAATCACCTGATGAAGGAGCGTCACTCCGAAAGCTAGTGTGCTTCCAATTAAACCTGTTGGACTATAACCTGGTGTTGTGTGATTTTTAACTTTGTATCTAAGAGAGTAGTGCTGCCAAGTCAGATTGGATATATTCGTGGAGGGAGCTACAAATGGTCTACTATTACCTTATTCATTGGATTGAATCTTGGAGGGATAGATCACATGGTCGTCTATCACTCCAACCCGAATCAACCTTGTCTTTTTTACAACCTCTGCTGTTTTCCTAACAAATAAGCAAAACTACTTGTACAAAACGGTAAAGCATTTTTATTTTACTGGGGCTCTGTGATTTTTCTCCAGGAGTGTCCCCAGGATTAATTCTGAATTGCAAAAGACTCTCCGCTACCATTCAGGAGTATTCATAAAGTTATTGATAGTTTCAGTTCAACATCACATCAAAGAAACAGCACCCACCAAGAGTGAGGCACTCCCTCAATAATGCATTCAGAGAAGATTGTACACTCCGGTCACCCTGGAATGTGGTCTGAACTCTCAACATTCAGCCAAGTCCAAAGTTGCACTGTTCCTTGAAAATATTCCGCTTCTTAGTCACAACAACAAGGAAGATACTGGCCCACTGAAAATGAACAGGTCATTGCCTCCTTTAAAGGGACAAAAATACAACCCAACAAACTGGTATTTAGGCATTTGGGTATTGGCTTTTTGGTCATGGAAAATGCATGATCTAAAACATGTTTACAGCTATTTGTTACAAACACATTACCTAACGGGGGCCAATGCTGTTCTATGGGCCATTGTCTCCTTCCCATTTCCCCTGAAAGCTCGTGACTCTTGTTCTTAAAGTGCGACTTCAGAACAACCAGGCTATTCAGCAATGTGGGGGAGGGAGGGGCTCACAGCTGAGCTGAGTGTTTCCTGCATACAGGTCTTTCTGCTCTAATGTGTATTCCATCAGCACGAATTGGCTATAACGCAACTGATGAACTGTGGACGTTGTTTAGATAACGCAAACTTTCAATTGAACAGGTATAGCGATTTTCTATTAGTGATCTTCTACAGCGGTTTTCCATAGCGTGATTTTCTATAATGAAATGTTGCAAAGGAACACAACTGTTGTGTCACAGCAGAACGGCCTGTAGAATGTCCACTCGGGTATATTGCCCATCTTGGCTGACCATTTACTTCCCTAGTCCAAATGAATTTCAAATGTGACATTATTAATGGATACCCTGACCAAGAGCAGCCAACATAACAAAGACAAAGGTTCAAATCCAGGGCCTTTTGTTCTGAATTGTCCATTGCCATATCAGGGAAATAAGCACAGAATAGTTTTTGTTTATTCATTCACAGAATGAGAGCATCGCTGGCTAGTCCAACATCTTTTTCCCATCCCTAATTGCCCAGAGGGCAGTTAAGAGTCAACCACATCGCTGTAGATTTGGAGTCACATGTTGTCCAGACCAAGTAAGGATGGCAGTTTTCCTCCCTAATGTACAAAATGGATTTTTCTGACTATCAGAAATGGCTTCATGGTCATCATTGGACTTTTGTGGAATTCAAATTTCACCATCTGCTGTGATGTGAATTGAACCCGGGTCCACAGAATATTATCTGGGTCTCTGGATTATCAGTCCAGTGATAATACAACCAAGCTATTGCCTCCCTCTTTAAAATTTCTAGAATCACAATTCTATTTGAATGCCAAAGCAAACCTTCTAGATGATGAAAGTCTGAAATAAAAACAGAAAATGGTGGAAATGAAACATGCACTAAACAACTGCACGGCCCTGTAGCCGACCTCTTCAACTCCCCCTCCTACTCCACCATGGACATACAAGTTCTGGGCCTCCTCCACTGCCAATTCCTAGCCAAGTGACAACTGGAGGAAGAACACCTCATCTTCTGCCTTGCAACCCTCCAACCACACAGAATCAATGTTGATTTCACCAGTTTCCTCATCTCCCCTCCCTCACCTTAACCCAGATCCAACCCTCCAACTTTGCACGACCTTGTTGAAATGTCCTATCTATCCATTTTCCTACCGACCTGTCTGCTCCAACATATCACCATCAGCCCCCACCGCCATCTACCTATCGCATTCCCAGTTACCTTCCCCCCAGTCCCAACCCCCTCCCATTTATCTGTCAGCCCCCTTGGGCACCCCCTGCCCCAACATTCCTGATGAAGAGCTTAAGTTTGAAACATCGACTCTCCTGCTCCTCGGATGCTGCCTGACTGGCTGTACTTTTCCAGCACCACACGTTTTGATGGAAATAGTCATCAGGCAGCTGGGCAACATTGTACAGGAGGATCCCACTATGGAATAAACGCATCCTCAGAATAAGAGGCATGTCACTGAAGACTACAGTTAGGAGGAATATCTTTACTCAGAATCTCTATGTGAAAGGGTTGTGGAGGCTTCATTATCATTTAAGTTTGACAGGGATTGACAGATTTCTAGTTACTAATGACATCAAGAGGTATGGAGAAATCAGTCAGGTAGATGATCTAGAATGGAGGGGCAGGCTCAAGGGGCTGAATGGCTTTAAGTTCCTACAGAGTGGCCAAGCTGGATCCAATCATTCCCCACTCACACCAGGAACCCACCTCTCTGACAACTAATGAGGTCCGCAGGCAGAGTGGGGTTTTCCAGTCAGCTGATGTAAATGGCCAATAAAGACTAAATACCTCACTCAATTGGCTACATGCATCATGAGCAGGTAGCATTTCCACTTCCGGGAAAATGGGGCGAAATGATGCCTGGAAAATGACATGCTTCCAACGTGAATCTTTATGCATTTCAATCTTTGTGGTCTCACCCACACTGGGGCAAATATACTCACCATTAGCACCGTTTCTCTCCAAGAATTCTGCCTGACCCAATGAGCTTTTCTAGCATTTCCAGCTTTTATTTATTGAATACATTTTATGTTACGACATGAAATAGCAATATATAAATTTAATTCATGTAAACTTTCTTCTCAAAGAAATGAAAAACCAAGAGGCTTTTAATTGTTCATTAATCCATTAAGGTGAACAAATCAGTCCCTCGTCACTATTTTGAATTAAATAATTGCTCTTCAAATTGTTCCAAGTATGAAATGAATCTGAATATGAAGGGACTGCACGAGAAAAAAGAAATTATTTTAGCAAGGCTCTTCAAGAATTCACCTGACTGGCCATTAATAATGCATCTGAACCAAAGGATCAGGCTTTGAAAAGCACTAAACTGAACCCAATTAAAGCCTACTTCGTTACGAAGGCTCAAGATGTAAAGGCAAGTCTAGCTTAAATTTTTTTCCCCTGTTGCAGTCTGTCTTAATGTAATATTAATGAGGCTGGATGGAGGGGCCATAAAAACTGATAGGTTTGCGATTGTAAATTATAAATCGCTATTGATTTTTCCTGGCACTAACACAGTTGGCTTATTGTAAGCTACTACAGGCACAGTGCACTTTATCAGATTAGGCTGGAGCCTGGTATCAAATATACATGAGAAGGATGCATTCCTGACACAGTTGATTCTGAAAAACAACAATACACAGATGCATGCTTGTGCACACACACATGCACGCACACACACACACACACACACACATAGCTCCTTCACACAATCATACTCACTCATTTACTCACATGCAAAATAAATTGCAAGAAAACATACAGTCAACAGATTTACCAAATTGCTAGAAAAGAACTGCAATAAAATGCGTGGTTCTTGGTTGTTATACAATACCTGCATTTCCTTTCTTTTCACTCCTTAGCAAAAATATCACTGATATTTGGAGCAAAGTTAAAAGCGTAAACTAGAAATCAGATTAATTCAAATGTCTTTACTCTCTCTCTCTCTCTCATTCTCTGTTTCCATGTTCATTCTGGGGTACTGCACTGGAGGAGACACTTCACCATTTCCCTGTCACTGTGGAATACATTGTGGCTGATCTCCACTTCTTCCAAGACAGGCAGACCAACACTTTCCAGCAGTGCTTACAGCACCAAAAATGTGTCGGCCATTCAACCAGACTAACTCATACTTCAACTGAAACCATGTACTGAATTAAAGTACTCAACTAATTGCTGAAGAATCCAGAGTGGATAGCCTTCACTATTCTACCCAGAGAACCCCTTCTATGTACTGATCATAAAGTCGAGTCACTATGTTGCAATGATTGTGTTTCCTCTCCCCAGCCAATGGGCAGTGGGGATTATTGGGGCACCCTTGATCCTACATCTGCCTGATAACAGCTGCCTCACATCAATAGCGTAAACTTTGACAATGTTCATTCCATACATCACCAGGCAAGTGAATGGCAAATGAAGCAGCAGGCAGAGAATAAAGGACAAAGGCTCAGGGGACATCCCAAGCAATGCCAAAGATGAGCTTCTTGAAGAAGTTTTGGAAACCACAGAGGGAAGTAGCCAAGGGCAAATAGACTAGGAAATGGTAGAGCAGCAGATAGCACAAGGGACATGACGTTGGCCAATGCTGGAGAAGAAGACTTTGCATAGAGGGACAGAGATCACAGAGGTTAGAGGGGATACTGAAGGTGGACACAAGAATATTAAGGTCAAGTTCTGGCAGTCAGGTCTTCAAAGGAACTCAGTGAAGACCAGGCCAACAGGGATGTGAGCATAAGCAAGGTCATGGCATAAAATGTTCTGGATGATTTGACATTTAAGCCCAGGAGAAGCACTAAGACCAGCAATCGATCAGTTGAAGTGAGGTAACCAGAAGGTGCTGAGAGGGTGCATGATGTTTTGAGTAGTAAAAGAAGTGAATTGAGAGGCACAGTCAAGCAATGTTCTGAATTAAAAACCAGGAATACCGATACCAGAATATTCAAGTTAGGGAGGTGTAAATATGATTATTACAATTACACACTAGGTAACACATTATCTTACTGTGCCATATAAAAATTGTTAAAAATCACACAACACCAGGTTATAATCCATCAGGTTTATTTGTAAATACAAGCATTCAGAGCGCTGCTTGTTTGTCAGGTAGCTAATGGGACAGGTTCATAGGCCCTACAAGCTACCTGAAGAAGGAACAGTGCTCTGAAAGCTCGTATTTCTAAATAAACCTGTTGGACTATAACCTGGTATTGTGTGATTTTTAACTTTGTCCACCCCAGTCTAAAACTGGCACCTCCAAGTCATATAATAATTGAAAACAGTCATAAAGAATGGCACTGTGGACCATCTCTTGTTACCATTCAATGGGTGCAAATTTCCAGCCTTGAGACAGAAGATGGTGAAATATTCTTTGTTGCATTGTTCTTTCAAAAATTAATCAATAAAAACATTCACATGACTTTTTGTAAAGAGACAACTTATTTTGGGATAATGATCAACTAAGGACAGATTTGTTGATTTTGCATACATTTTGGATAATAATTTGCCCATTCTGACAGATCATGTGCACTAAGAAACATATGTCAAATCAAGACTTTTTTTCAGTGTTGCATTTTATAAATTGAAAATGATGACTTTTTTTTAAAAACATTAGCCTTCCTCTGCTGAAGGCTCAATTTGATGTTGCAGTACTAACTCAGCACCACATCCAAATGTCCAATTTATACACATGAGCCAATTTGGTGGGTGTCTGCAGGCTGCTGAATTGCAGTAAGAGTCCAATTCTTCCTTGTCAATATGATTTTCCAGCAGACGTCACTCGGTAGATTGGGTAAGGAGACAGACTGAGTTACTGATGCCCTACCTCCCCTCAGTGCTGTAGTCAAAGAACCTATCTTGTGTAACATCTTGACTGGCCCACAATCCATATCAACAAAACCTGGGGTTGGGGGAGGTGATTGGGTCAGAGTTAGTACTTTTGATCAGGACACATTAAGTTGTCAGGCGACTTCCCAATTAGCACTTTATCACCACCAATGTTACTATAATTGGAGGTAGTGATGGTAACCTATTGTTGCCAAGCTGTATACACTTCAATAGATTACATGCACGAATGCTATAGCTGGAGCTGAGCAAGTAGGGTTTGCTGTCAAAAGCTTTATTATTGGGATAACGTTTTGGGATAACTTTTAAAATATCCCAGCACGTACTCTAACTCCATATTTGGGGATTTACTGATATTTCCTGTGATAATCGCTGCAGACTGCACCAATCCTTCAGTCTTCACAGCTTTTTAGACAGCTGAGGTACAATCGCTAATTCTGACACTCACTGAACTTCAAATGCGTCTGAAGATTAAAACCAAGGTGATGCCAAATGGTGTTTCCTGGAGATAGACACAATCTTGACCCTCTGAGAGACTTCCATTCACTGGCTCTATCGAGAGTTGTGAACGTCAGTTAGCTGAGGCAAATGATAAGCTTCGGAAAGATAGACTGGGCTACCACATTCAGTTACTTCATTTTGTAATGGCTGGCAATTCCACTTAGGTCCATGATGGGTCTGGCGTGGAAATGGAATTGCTGGACCACTTAGACCTTAGAGGGCTCAGTAATTCTTTTCATGGTCCCTTTGATTTCAAAGTTGTTGTTATTCCCAGTAGTTGTGGTGATGACTAATTAATATCGGAACATAGGAATTAAGAGCAAGGGCAGGCCATTTGTTCAACCTTTCATCATAAAATAAGATCATCATCCAGGAATTAATTGAGTGAACTTTAAATTAAATTTAACTCATTCATACATTGATAGGAGGATGTGTAACCATACTGCTGACAACAATTTCCAACCTCTATGCAGATTCAGTAATAAAATATCTTAAATATCTAGGATGTGGAGTTGCCGGTGTTGGACAGGGATGGGCAAAGGTAAAAATCACACAACACCAGGTTATAGTCCAACAGATTTATTTGGGAATACTAGCTTTCGGAGCACTGCTCCTTTATCAGGTACCTCCAAATTGGAAGCTAGAAGTTCCAAATAAATCTGTTGGACTATAACCTGGTGTTGTGTGATTTTTAACTTTGAATATCCAGAATAGTATTGGGTCAACATACAGTGCAACAAAGTGCTAAGGCGTAAGTTAGGTTTTGCTGTTGAAAAACAAGTCCAAGGTAGACAAACAGTAGATTGGCAACACAATCAATTCAATGATGCTCTTGCATCAGATGATCAAGTGAGCAGCAACAACTCTTCAGGAACCTGTTAGCAAGTTCCTACCAACTTTTTCAACTGTGCGAGCAGTACCCAAGGTGAACATTACACAGCAGAGGGAGCAAGGAAACTTTTGAAGACCAAGAAGACTCGATAACAGGTATCTTTCCCTTGGAATGATAAAATATCAAAACAGTACAGCCATGTACAGAGCTGATTTACAGCTTTCACAAGTGTCAATCAATCACTATTAATTCACTCAATTACTACCAGTTGAGTTATAAAAGAGAGATACTTCAAATCAAGTGGCTTTATTCCAGCCAGCAATCCTTTGTGTAACTGCCTGCTTTTGGAAAGTGAACCAGCAAGCATGTTTAGTAGCATTCCTCATCGCATGCTAATGACTATTGGCACTCCTTATGTAAACATTTTAACACTTCACAGTCTCTCCTAGCTTGTCGCGACGTGTTGCTACCAAGCCAGTCACATTCTTTTGTGAAGTGCCACTCAAGACTGGGAACTGGCAATGGGGCTTTCCACCTTACAAAAGAACAACTCAAGTATCTCAGCTGGCATGAAAGACAGACGCAGTGCGCCAAAACCTGGCGAATTCCGTCCACTGCCATTTGTTTATTGGCAGGTCATTAACAAACAAAATAATTATCACAAAAATCCCTGGCTTCAGTTCATTTGCACTGGTGTAATGTGTCTGTGGAAGACTGAGGAGTTGCAAAGAGAAACAGCCAAACAACAATAATCATGCCAGACTGTGATGTAAAAATCCCACTCTCTATAAACATCAAAGTGCTGAAGAATAACATCATTAAGTGCTTAGATCCCAGTCAGATGAGACATCCCGCTCCGCAGGGGCCTCCCTCAATTAAAACCTGCTGGATTTCTTTGACTTGTCGCAATTGTTGTTTTTAAAAAGGTCACAGTATCAGAGTTTTTTTATTGGCGGGAGGAGACAATTTTATTCTGCGTTCTCTCCTGTTCTCTTAAATGTTGTGACTGCTTGGTAGTCAATTCCACAGGCATCCTCCAAGACTAAATGAGCATCCTTGTGTCCATGGACCTAGACAATGAACCTTGACGAATTATTTGAACTGACAGGAGTGGCATTGTTACTTCAGACCACAGAAACATTGGAATTAGGAGCAGGTCGCCTCAGAAGGAAACGTGCTGATTGATTCTTTTACTAAGTACTGAAATCAAGGCTTGCACCCCTTTCTTTGGATTAATGGAGATTAGGTGGCCCTACACAAAATTGCTCTCTTTCAGTATCAGTGCCTTACTCAGGCGGGGCATTTTTTTTTCCGGCCAATTCCCCTGCAATACAAGCTTACATACCGGATTGTTACACGGGTTAGAATGCAACTTGATGTTTGCAATGCAGACTGCCATCAGGAGGCACCAAATAGTGTATCTTAGGACAGGTTGCTCCACTTGCCCACTGATCCATAGCCCTGAGACCCATAAGAATCTCTCTTGAATCCTACATGCAATGCTAAATTCAATCTTACAGGAAACTCTGGTTCTGCCAGATCCCACAAGACAACCTTTAGCCAGAAAGGGCTTTTCAAAGGTGCTGCATTAACATTTTTAAGGATTTGGCATGGACATATTAAACAGTTCCTATATCTCACCCCACTCCCAGCCTCCGCTGCAATACATCAGAATAACATCACCCTCCTTTAACACAGCAACAATATGGCAAACGCTCTCGAAAAGACATCCCTCACAATAGCATTCTTTGATACTCCCATGATCTTACACATGTTTTTCTCTTTCCATTAGGGCAACTGTATCAATGCTGTCTTTATAATGAGCTTTTTGTAAATAAAATTTAAGATTCAGGACAATTTCGAATAAATTTACTCTCTCTGCAATTTCAGAATACAAAGGAAAATTACACCACTTAGCTCCTGAAGGGAGTGGGAGTCAGAGACAGGGCTACAGGAGTACAGCACCAATCCTTCAATATTATTTGTTCCAATTCTCAGGGGAGGTGCAGAATCATTCGGTTTATCTATAGTCTGATGGATAAATACATATCAGTCACCGGGAGCTATGATTAAGTCCATCATTAAGGTGTACTACACCAACTGCTAGGTTCTAGGAAAGTGATTCTATATCAACTTGCCAATACAATTCTCCCCACTTAATTCCATCCCATTCTGAATTTATTCTTTTAGACCAATACAGCAGATGACTGGAAAAATATGGGGACTCGTGCTGCGCACACATTCAAGGAATTATTATGGAATATTCTTTTGGCGCTAAAACGTTATCATTATCAGACGCTAAACCACCTTTGTGTACTTAGCTAACTCACTAGACCCTCAACAAATAGATTGCAATTCATAAATGGGAGAACTGCCTTTTTCTGCTGATTGCATCCCACTCACACACAATCTCCTTCAAAACTTAGTGTCCAACCTCTTTTAAGAACCTGCAAGACCAAAGTAAAAAGCCAATGTGCTTTTTTGTTTTGGAGGACAGACTTTATCTAAGATTAATGCTCCACTCAGCAACCGAATAAAACAGGATGATTTGTACAGTGTAGGCATCAATAAAATATACAGTAAAATTCCATAGACGCCTCTATTTTCCACATATCAGGCTCATGCATTAAAATGCTTTGCAGACTACTGCATTTAAGCAGATTTCCACTGTTACAATTTACTACTGAATCACTTTCCACCTAATAAACCAACTATACTCAAAGAAATAAACTTCAATTAAAACCACTCATTATATTTTCTTGCCTGACAAGATTAATGGCCAGAGTTTTATATAACTGTTGATACATTTATTGGAACTATTTTTCTAAGCTTAAAGACTGTCCGGATTCCACCTCAAGGCAGTCAGATCTGTTTCCATTATCAGTTGAGGGTTCTCCAGAGTGCTATTGATTGGGCTGTGATGGGACATTTCGAGGACAAAGCAAAACTAATTAAGCAGTGAGCACAAAGAATTGTACCTTCAATACTGTTTGAAGCTGCATTTAATTACTGTGTGGATAAAACAACACAGACCCCAGCATGCATTTGTAATGGTATAAATGTACTACTCTGTAATATTGACTGGAAACCTGCTGCTTGATCTAACACTGGGGACTGCTATCCTGGAGGTGTCTGAAAAAAAAAGCAATGAAGTAGGCAAAGACCTGGGATGTTTGTGTGTGTCTATGCACATCAGAAATTCAACAAAACATATTAAACACAGCTATAGACTGCTGAGCGAGAGGAAATGGGCTACCTCCACCAAACACCAATTCTGTGTCTCAGTGACTTCAGATTTATTCCTCCTTTCTCTGAAGGAGGCACTGTTCAGTTTGGGGTTTCAGAGGGGAAGACTGTACCTCAACCAAAGTAGCAATTCTTCAAGGGGTGACACACAACAGAGGGTATTGAGTTGATCAAGACAGTGTTATGGCAGATCGGGGCACAACTCCACTCCACCCAACCTCACTGTCAATCAAAATACTGGACTACTCACACTGGCCCCACACACCCCATGATTGAGCCACCCAGGGAATTGCAAGAAAAACATTATTAAAACATGTGCATTTGTGTTCTAGCAACAATAGCTAGTTCATGAAATATGGATGATATTTCCTTCCCCTATATAGTGAAGGAGAATTCAGCCATGCCACGTGATCAAGTGTCTAAGTGGTATCCATGATTCAATCAGGGATAGCTGTGATTTAATGAGTGATATCAGTAATTCAGTGAGGAGTATCTGTGATTCAGTGAGAGATATCAATTTTTCAGTGTGATTTTCTGTGATTCCACATGGGATTTCTATGTTTCAGCATTGAATAGCTTTGATTCAGTGTGGGATATCAGTGATTCAGTGTAGGATATTAATAATTCAGTTTAGGATACCTGTAAGTCAATGTGGGATATTGGAGTTACAGTGTGGGCTATCACTGATTCAGTGTGGGATATTAACAATTCAGCATAGGATATCTGTGGTATATCTGAGTTACAGTGTGGGATATCAGTGATTCAGTGTGGGATATTAATAATTCAGCATAAGATATCTGTAAGTCAGTGTGGTATATCTATGAGTCAGTGTGGGATATTAATAATTCAGCATAAGATATCTGTAAGTCAGTGTGGTATATCTATGAGTCAGTGTGGGATATCTGAGTTACAGTGTGGATATATGTGGTTCAGTGTTGGATATCAGATTCAGTGACTATGTTTCAGCCAGTGTGGTTGAGATTTTTATGTTAAGAGGATGTCCATTTTTAAGTAAATCACTCTGTTTGATTTGTCAGCAGTTTCTTATATCCTACTATTGTGATTTACACACTGCAAAAAAAAAAGCAAGTACCAGCTTTCTTTAGTAACAGCAGGTAATAACATCAAGCTGGTGTTAATGTTGTAAACCAGCCTTGTAAGCAAACTGCAACTTCATGAGATTGCGAATGAGAAGTGACAGGCAGCAATCAAAAGTGCTTTTACACTCCAAGAGTACAGCCAGCTGCGGACCTTGTGCATCTCCACCAGAATGTGAGTGTAAGCTTCTGCTGTTTGATTTGTGTAAGGGAGCAAATCTGAGAGGCATCTCTCATCTTTCCCAAGAGAAGGCCTGCTCCCCAATCCACGCTCAAGAACAGGAGAAATGTGCAATTAGGTGCGTCCCTCTTCCAAGCCTGAAAGCATTAACTGGGCAACCATATACCCCTTAGAAATAAAGGAGTCCTGTGACATGATCTATACAAGAGGCATTGTTGAGGCAAATTGCCAGCAAACAATCAGCAACTAATTAAATAACTAAGAAATAGTCAAGCAAGTTAATAATATGACAATTAGAGATATTGGTGGGCGGTACGGTGGCACAGTGGTTAGCACTTCTGCCTCACAGCGCCAGAGACCCGGATTCAATTCCCGCCTCAGGCGACTGACTATGTGGAGTTTGCACATTCTCCCCGTGTCTGCTGGGTTTCCTCCGGTGCTCCTCCCACAGTCCAAAGATGTGCAGGTCAGGTGAATTGGCCATGCTAAATTGTCTGTAGTGTTGGGTAAGGGGTAAATGTAGGGGTATGGGTGGTTTGCGCTTCGGCGGGGCGGTGTGGACTTGTTGGGCCGAAGGGCCTGTTTCCACACTGTAAAGTAATCATATTGGGCAAAACAACTTTATCGAGAGGATGATGGTATTGAGGAACTTGCCACCATGTGGAGTGGTTGACGTGAATGGCATAGTTGCATTTAAATGAATCCAGTGGTGATAGAAACATAGAATTGCATGTTCAAAAAGGCAAATGAAATAGGGTGGGGAGGCTTGATGAGGACCATAGGCACAAGCATCATCATCATAGAGGTTGACAAAATCATGAGGGGCATAGATAAGTTGAATAACAAAGGTCTTTTCTGTAGGGTTAGGGAGTTCAAAACTAGAAGGCATGATCTTAGGGTGACAAGAGAAGATTTGAAAGGGACCTGGGGAGTCAATGTTTTAATACAGACGGTGATTCATATGTGGAATAATCTGCCAGAGGAAGTGGTGGATCGGGTATAGTTACAACATTTAAAACACATTTGGACAGATACATGAACAGGAAATGTTTTGAGGGATATGGGCCAAACACAGGCAAATGGGATTAGTTTAGTGTGGGAAACTTAGTCAGCATGGACATTCTGAGGAAAGGTCACCAAAATATTAACTTTGATTTCTCTTCACAGATACTGCCAGACCTGCTGAGCTTTTCTAGCAACCTCTGTTTTTGTTTCTGATTTACAGTATCCATAGTTCTTTCGGTTTTTATTCAATATGGACGAATTGGACCAAAGGTCTATGACTGTATTTGGGCTGAATGGCCTATTTCAATGCTGCAAATGAATGGTTCAAATAGAATGCAATACTCTGTGCAAGTACAGGTCCCACAAATGCCTTCACCTCAACAAAGAGATTGGGTACTTTCATCTCAGGCACCTTTACCAAGTGGTGGTTAAAATGAAAGTTTGTTCTCACAGTTCAGTGAATAACCAAATTACACAAACCAAAGAGAGATCTATGGTAATATCGGGTCTCAGTGGGACAGCTGCTGTTAAGAGTGTTATGGTTCACCACAGTGGCCATGCCTTTGGGGGGGTGAATCAAAGCGGAGGCAAGTTCCTGCTTCCAACTCCCAGCTCTGTGGTAAGGATCTAATGTATCAGAATTGGTCAATGGGCTGAAGTACAGCAGGCAGCGATCATGCTGATTATTGTGTCTGATCAAGAACCAACGCTCTCACAGGGGCATTCTGTATTCCCTCAGGTTTCTCAGACTAACTGCAGCAGAAACCACAAGGAGAGTGATGTGGGAAGGGAGTTACTAAACTTAGATTAAAGATGTTAAAGTGATCAGACTGATCCTCAGCCTCACACAGATTCTTATCAAAAAGAAATCAAACACACACATCGGAGTCAGACAGGAAGAGAAATGGGGAGAGGCAGTTACTTAATGAAGGTAACAATTGGAATCAAGCACTTGAATATTACTCTTTAAAACCAGCCAGCAGGGTAATGACACCAATACAACCAGTGAAAGAGTTAAATGAATAATTCCAGTTTCTATATGGTGTAGGACATTTCATTTCTCTTTGTAGTCACCATATCTTTCATACCACTCAGAAGGATATCTGGCAAGAACCTGCTTACAATGCTGTTAAGATAGCTGAAAGATCTTCTAGACACTTGAGACGTGTCGATGTGAACATTATAGATAAAGCATTTCCAAAGTACATCAAAGTACATGGTTCATGGTGTGGACAATTTTCCATACACCAGCCCAGCAAAGGTGAATAACTAAAAAAACACTCAATAGAAATTAGCAGCTTGAAGCAGTCATCCCTTTGTTCTCCACCCCCACACCCTACTCAGCCCTACCAACAACTGTAGAATAATTCATCCTGGCCAGCCTTATGTGTGCAGACAAGAATGCAACTGGAATAAACAGGAATGTACTCACGATGACAAATAAAGAAAGAGTCATGGACACAATGGGCTATTGTGTTTGCTTTGGGTTTTCCCATAACTTTGGTGAGCTAGTGATCTGTTCCTATTGACATGCCTCATGAAACCAGTCAATCACAAGTTACTGCTAATCGAAACCACATGGCGTCTAACAGGAATTGTATAATCACATCACTAAGCTTCAAGGTACAGCCAGCAAAGCACAGCACCCTGAAACCAATTATATTTTATACATTTACACAAAATAAACTGGACGTATAAAGGTACATTCTTCAGGGCTGACGGTGAGTAAGTATAAACTTACATAAATATTCAATTTCAGATGAGATTGCTACAACAGAAGAGTTATGTACCTAATTCTTTCATTCCATTTGCTTTAATTATCTTGATGTGTGTTGGCTTGGTCTCAACCAATGTACCTCACCTTTAATGTGCCCTCAACTTCCCTGTGTCTCTAGTTCCAAATTCCTTTACTCCCTCCCCCCAACCCCCAATTAAGCCTTTTATGGGTTTCCTGCTATGATAGCATATACAAGTGGTTTGCCAGTGACCTCTGTTTGCACTGAGGGCTGTTGATTCATATTGAGTGTGAAGAATGTGGATTTAAGGCAGTAATGAATGTGCATGTAAGCTACCTGGACAAAGGCGAGGAGGTGACCAATGGACAAGACCAAAAGTCATGCCGAGCAATCTCAAGTCAATCAGTCCTCGTGTTCAGCAAGACAGTTTTACACATGGTCCATCCTTACTGTTCAATCACCATTTTCAGTCATTCCTTCCAGTTGCAACGCTTTATCCAAAAATAACATTGCGCCAATGTTTAATTCAGGACTGTATTTCCCAGAGAACCAACTATAAAAAGTTACTTCCTCCTGTATTTTGCTGCACTGGTTACATACTTTATCTTTCTCGAAGCTCCATTATACGAGCTATTGATTTATTTCAGATTAGTTTTAAAATAGTTGACAGGGGAATTTGTTGAGATCTCTTTATGAATCCCCGTTCCTATTTACTGATCCTAAAAGACTTGAGTTTTTTTTTATTTCACACTGGACAGGTTTGCCTTAAGAATGTCGATGGCTTTAATGGAGCCTTTCAATACTGTTCTATTGAGTGAGATATCCCATTTCTTCTTTTCTTGCTTTATAACAGCCAGGTTTTAATGACACAGTCCATGAAGTCTGGAGATCGTACTTCTGAACTGGGAGCCTGGTAATATTCACTACCCCAAATCATGAATGGAGACAGGCCTCTTGATTATTGCCTGCCAGAGGTTACTACACCATAGTATTGTATTCCAGATACTTACACTCAATGATAGTAGAAGGATCAAAAAGGACAAAGCATATTCTCTTCCATTCCATCTTCACGGTACAGCAAAAGTGCATTCCTCAACCACGAGCTGCGAAATACTAGAAACACTACAAAGAGCAGGCCTTAGTGCAACCAATTGCCAGCACTAAAATATCTTCATTTTAAAGGACATAGTTAGGTGGCTGTTTAAGACCAGCATGGATGCAATGGGCTGAACGGCCTTTCTCTGAGCTGAAGGCCTCTAAATCTATGATGCATGAACATTAGTTCTGAACCAGGAATCCGAGTTCGCCATGCAACAACCCCCGAATCATGTTTAGCCACCCAGAAAAGAAGACTACTGGGCCCATTCCCCCGTCATAAACCATATAGCACTGCAGCCATCTTGTATGTGGCAAGGTCACTCAATCAGCAATAAAGCGTTCAGCAAGTTGTAAAGCAAGTTTATTTGTTGTTCCTCACGCACAAAGAATGCCAGACCGCCAAGAGAACTCCTTGTTCTTCTTCATTCCCCCACCCCACCCCTGACAGTGCCATGTGAATTGCGAACACCAAACTGAACCAAAGGAACAAAGGCACATTTCCCAGAGGAACTTGTGGCTGTTATGAGCAGCAGCACCTGAACAGAAGGGATGTGGAGATACGGAACATTTCTACCTTCACATCGAGAGATGAAGAAACATCTCAAAAAAAAGCTCAAAAATGGAATGAGGGTTATCTGGTCAACATTTGGGCCATTTTTACCAAACTGAGAATTAGTTGTGCGTGCAGTGAAGTGCAGGCCCACAATCCCAACTCTAGCTGCCATCTTTGAATGAGCTGAAGAAAGGATTGACATGAAAGGATTCAATGTTTGTATAAGGGTATTTGTGCGTAGGTATCTTTTTATATTCTTAAATGTACCCAAGGGAGACAAACAAAAAAAAGAGGTATCCCACCTTTTTAAAAAAAATAAAGTTCAATGTACCTAATGTCTCAATTTGTAAAGTACTAACAATTTAAGTGAAATATAATTGTGTCTAACAACACCCTTTAACACTGCTGAAACTTTTTAACAATGAAAATGACATTAATGTATGTGCTTCTTATATAAATTATTACCATAATAGAAAGAAGCTGGAGCTCTCTTGACTATAGAGCAAGTCACTTAACAGTAATTTACGCCCAGGCACCAATTTGGGAATCAGATCTCAAACAGACAAAAGTCCTCATAATACCAATTTTGGGTTTAAGAGCAAGTTGTTTTTCTTCCCATGCACTAGTCTAATTGCTTTGAAAACAAATTGTTTAAATACTGGTGTGCTCGCTCTCTGACGTCAAGCTCTGCACATCAACTTGACTGAGCTTCTTTCATATTTCAAAGACTCTGAACGTGAAGTTGTAGGCTTCTGCTCTCTCATCCTCTGTCTACCACCCTGATTAAGTTGCTATTTCCTTTCCAGCAAACTGACATCAGTGACCTGAATGGCCTCCTATGCACCACAACAATTCTGGGAATCCGTGATCAACCTCCCATCCCTATTCCATTTGGGCGCACCGATCAGGTAGCTAAGAGTGAGTATCATAACTGAGCACCAATGTGTTTTCATGCAGTTAGAATAGAATAGAATACAATACAATACAATAGAACAGAACAGAACAGAACAGAACAGAATAGAATCCCTACAGTGTGGAAACAGGTCCTTCGGCCCAACAAGTCCACACCGACCATTTGAATTTGGAGCACTTTCCCGTGCATAATGGGAACGGGAGACCCCGGCAGGGCTTTCTACCTCCCAGCCTGACCAGACCACAGTCAGATATAGTTCTCCTGATACTATCCAACCTGACTTTAGTGAACTCAGCAGGGAGGGAGCCAGGATATTTGAAGCTTCCAATAGCAGAGATACCACCTTCACTTGCAGAATGCACCACTGTATTCTGAGCACAGCAGCTGCATTTGCAAATTGAATTTATTATTTCTAACTTTAGCCAAATGTTTAAAGTAAGATTAGACTTTTATCATGGTAGGAATAGTTGATGACAAGCTAAATTATCAACAAAAATAAAAATCAACACTTCATTTAACCTTCAATCATTTGGTTAACCCAGTGAGTGACTGAATGCATTGCATTGGGCAATATTATAAGTATTCTGATTATAAGTATTCTGTAATGAACCAAGGAATATGAGGATTTAAGAATATTTAAAGCTTCTCAAGCCTGTTCCTCATTGGTGGTTCCTCCTATGGGAGAATCTAGAACTAGGGATCTCTGTTTAAAAGAATCAGGGCTCGCCCATACGAAACAAGGATTAGACAATTTCCTTTTCCCTCCGAGACAGTCATGAGCTTTTGGAACTCTGTTCCTGAAAAGGTGGTGGAAGCAGAGTCCTTGAATATTTTTAAAGACAGAAGTGAATAGTTCTCTGTTGAAGAAGGGTGTGAAAAGTTATCAGGGCTAGGCAGGAATTTGGATTTGATGTTACAAACAGATCAGCCATGACCTTATAGAGTTTCCAGACCGTATGCAGGTTCAAGGGGCTCAATGGCCTCCTCCCCAGATTCACATGTTCACCAATCAACAGAATCATGAGTGATCTGTGATGAAATTGTATAAATCTGCCTTTGCTTCATATCCCCTAATATCTTTGGGTGGCACAGTGGCTCAGTGGTTAGCACTGCTGCCTCACTGCGCCAGGGACCACTCTTGGGTGACTGTCTGTGTGGAGTTTGCATGTTCTCCCCGTGTCTGCACAGATTTGCTCCAGTTTCCTCTCGCAGTCCAGAAATGTGCAGGTTGGGCTGTATTGGCCATGCTAAATTGCCCATAGTGTCCAGGAATGTGCAGGCCAAGTGAATTAGCCTTGGGAAATGCAGGGGATGGGGTGGGTCTGGCTGGGATGCTCTTCGGAAGGTCAGCGTAAACTTTTATGGCCTGTTTCCACACTGTAGGAATTCTATAATTCTATGACAACGAATACCTATCAATATCAGATCTATAATTTACAACGGATCTAACATCTATTGCCATTTGTAGAAGAGAATTTGTTCCAAGATGCCCCCAGACACCCAAATTACCTGAGAATTTCTCTCTTTCTATTCCCCTTACCGAACTTATTGACCTGAGTCAGAGAGGACTTGGGGCTGATGGTCATTTGCCACTTGGGATTGGAGAGAGGAAAAGAACTAAGGTCACTGTCAAACTGCATTAGCTGGGAATTAAATATGTACAAATATTGCTTACAGGAAAGATCTGCTTTAGCTGTGGTGCATTCTGTAAGGACACATTGTCTAGATTTGCAGAAGTCAAGGATGGCCATTATGATGGGGAGGGAGTGTTAGCGCCCCCAGAACATTGTTCCAGAAGCAGCAGCACTTCTGAGATTAGGGAAGTGGATCAAGTAGGTTCTTCCATTCAACAGCAAGCTCTTGTTGCTTATAGATGCTTCCAGACCTGCTGAGTTTCTCCAGTATTCTCTGTGTCTTTTTTTCAGATTTCCAAGGTCCGCAGCATTTGGCTTTTATTTTACCTGCTTTACTCTTTCCTGGAAGACAGATTAAGCTGGAATGCCATAAAGTTCAGCTCACTTGAATATCATACAACTGCGCTGGAGAACACTGCCTGTCTCTAAGAGTACATTGAAACTGCCAGAGGTAAGAATTGTGACCAGTTACAGGTTCCAGTGAGCACACGGAGAATTATTAATAAAACAGAGAAAAAAAACACTTAACAATTACATTGCCCCTTCCTGTCTTGTCTTGACAAACCCCAGAGGAATCCCTATCTACCCAGACACTCTGGTTTCACAATAGCAACTTCTGATCCAACATGGTTTCACACACACACGGCTTCACTCATGGCTGCATCTCTCTGCTTACGCTTGATTACATGTGTGTTTCGATCAGAAATACATATTTAAATCAACTCAGTGTGCAGGAGGGTGGGGGGCTTTGCATTTCTTTTTATATTTCTGTCAGGAAAAGCTGACAATTGTCTGACATTAAGTCAACGACATCATTAATCACGGAGATGACAATGAGCGGAAAAAGCGCGGTGTGTTCAGAGTTTTGGCCATCCCCCGCTATTCTCAGCTTTTACTTGTGTGGTTTGGCACTATAATTGTGTGAAGCAGGGGGGGGCAAAAGAAGCACAGGGAGGTAAATGGCAGGAAACAGAAGTGTCACACAGCCTTCACATTATTAATGCTACACAGGCTGTTAACATTGTACTCTGTCTGATATCACACTAGCTTTAATATTACATTGGTACTGCTACATATGTTTGAACACGTAAACTATGACAAAGCAAGTCACAAATAAAATATAAATTACATGACCAAACAAGTTAATTTTGTCACCTCCAACGACAGTGACACTTGCTGGGACACCAGGATTTCAGGCATTTCTCCACTAGATGTTATCATTCATGTAATGAATGCAGATACCAAATGCCATTAGGTTATTTAATAATGAATGATGATATAGCTGACCCTGTTATTGACTTTAATGTCCATCTGTAGAGCTTCCATACAGAGGTCTCTGACTACTTAACCTGTGAAACACATACTGACCAGAAAAATTACAATTTTAATGTAAGCCACATGGATTATGACAGCCAGCCAGTAAATGATTAAATCAAATGCCATGATAGACTAGCAGTCAAAATATTGAGTTCCAACTCTCGACCAGCATGGATGGACAATAATAAAACAGGCCGCTTATTTTTAATCATCTTTCTTTCGGGAATTGATGTCAATTCTAGTGGTCAGCTGCTATTCCAGATGACATTAGAGTTAATTCAGCATGAACTGAGATGGTACCTGCAAACTCCACCTGCCATCATGGCTCTGTTCTGTACACATCCCCTTACCCACTCACAAACAGAGCTGTAGACAGCCCTTTCTCTGGACACTTCTGGAAGTTCAATCTTCCAAT